>NW_027186377.1:2590731-2644045 GCF_028583685.1 Petaurus breviceps papuanus
AGAGCACGTTCCTCCCACTGTCTCGGTAATGACTGGAACGGGCTCTCTCCTCATCGCCACGCCCCCCCCCCCCCCCCTTAGGAGGCTCTAGTGCTCACTCTTGGCCTTTTGCGTTCTCACCCTCCTAGAGTCTCAGACTAGATGGATGGGCAGAACCCCGCCGTGAGCAGGTGGTCTCCCTTCCTACAGTCTGAGATCCGCCAGCCCACCCAGATTAGTCTGGTGGGTTTGCCTGGGTGAGCTCCGACTGCCTGGCGAGGGTCACAGACAGAGCAGGTGCTTAAGAATCAATAAAGAAAACCTTAATCAATCAATTTAGCATTGTTGCTGAACTGATAGCCACTTTTCCGAACTTCATTTTGCCTTTCTGTAACTGGAGGGAGCTGGATTTATTCCTCTCCCGTGTCCCTCCCACTGAAGACGGGGGGCACCCGGAGTCCCGCAGACGTCGGGCACCGGGCACCGCACCTCCCGCGGGCCTTGGACACTGGTCACCCGACGTCCCCCAGACTTTGGGCACCGCGCCTCCCGCGGGCGTCCGTCACCGGGCTTCCCGCAGTCCCTCTGGGCTTTGGACCTCTAAGGCTCCCCAACTCTGAGGTTCCTCCTGTGTTCCATATTCTCTCCTATGGCGCCCTCGGCCACATGTTCCCTCTAAGCTCTGACATTGGACATTTCACGTTCCAAGGTCCTCTCAGCTCTGGAAATCTCCGTTTCTAAGTCTCTTCTAAGTGGGGACAGTTCAAGTCGAATGAAGTCCATCGGCACTTACGAAGCGCCTACTATGTGAGGGACTTGGTGCTAAGCCCCGGGGATAAGGAGAGGCGGGAAAGGCTCTTTTCTCCAGGAGCCCGCACCCCCCCCGGAGGTGACCGGCGGACATGAAGGGGCAGTCATTGAGAGGCTCGGGGAAGCCCGGGGAAGGCAGGCTTGGTGAGGAACTGGAGGAGGCCGGGGAGGTCAGCAGTCTGAGCAGGCCTGGGGGAGGCCCAGAGCCAGAAATGTGGAGGGAGGGTCTTGTTGGCAGAACAGCCAGGAAGCTGGGCTCACTGGGTCACAGAGGACGTGTTGGGGATTAAGGTGTAAGAAGCTGGAAAGGAAGAAGGGGCCAGGTGATGAATAACTGGAAAAGGCCATGCTTCCTCTTCTCCACTCTCTTCCAGCTCAGTCTTTCAAAGGTTCTCTGAGACAACCGGCCAAACTGGAGGGAATCCCAAGCCCCACCACTGCCGGAGAAGCCACAGGGGGCTGTGGTAAGTGGCCCGGGGTCTCCTGTCTACACTATATGAAAGAAACCCTGGGGGGGGGCTGGAATGACTTCCCCTCCAGGTCTGTGGAAAGAGATGCCTGCAGCCTGGGGTCCCCGCTAGGACCCCTCTTAGCTATGTGCTTGCAGCTTTTCAATTACTTGGAGGAAAAACAAAACTTTGGGGAGGCCTGAAGTTCAAAGCCGTCTCAGCTCTGTTTTCCTTAACGGGACACAGGTGGCTCATTCATTGGAAACACCTTACCTTGCCCTGCTCACTTCCCAGAAAAACAAACAGCAGTGACCTCCGGCCTGCTCAGGAAAAAGCAACCTTGAAATTTGTATGCTTTCTGCTTTACTTACCCATTTCAATCAAATCCTCCTGTGGGCCTCGGAGTGCCTCCATTCATCACAATGAGCACAACATGACCATCTGGGCAGGTCTCATCGCAGTGCAAATGGATAGCAGCTACTCCAGAACCTTGGGCCTGTCCTAGAAGGCTCGTGAGGCACCCCCAGCCTCCCGTGAGACTGTGTCATGGAAACTGGGCTCACCTCAGCCTCCTCCAATTGTGAATTCAGCTGGCCAGCATGCAGTAAGCCCTCACTATGCACAAACTGCACTCCTGGGCACTAGATGAGACACAAAATTTGACAAGGCACAGTCGTGCCCTCGTGGATAAGGAGACCATCTGGTCAAAGATAAGACACAAGCACATATAGCTATGATGTGTGTATCAGGTTCTAAAAAGCTTGCCCACCCTCTTGGCAGGCAGCTATGAGCCCCTCCCCCACCCCTTCTCCCTGCCCTTTGGGTAATCCTTTATGAAGTATCCCTCAGGTCATCTGAATATCCTAATTGTTCTGCCCTGGAAGAAGATGGGGCACAAGGAATGTATAGGTTGGATGTGCTCACACATCCCTTTGCCCTGAGTTCAAGAAGCAGCAAAGGGGCTTTACTTTGGCTGTTTTTTTGTGTCCCCAGTACTTAGTACAGCACATAGTAGGCACTGAATAAATGATCATATGGTTGACTGACTATAGGCTTCATAAACATGCTAGTCATGGGGAAACACAAATTTGTTAGAGAAGTGAAAGGTCATGTTCCCTATGATACCCTAAGAGTCCCTGATTATAAGACTTGGAAATTGAGGGGCTGCCCATCAGTCGGGGAATGGCTAAACAAACTGGTATATGATCACAATGGAAAACTATTGTGCTGTAAGAAATGACAAGCAGGGTGGTTTCAGAAAAACCTGGGAAGATTTACATGAACTGATGCAAAGTGAAGTGCAGAGCCAGGAGAACATTGTACACAGTAACAGCCACATTGTGTGTATGATGATCAGCTGTGAAAGCCTTGGTTGCCTCTGATCAAGACAATGATCCAAGGCAACTCCAAAGGACCCATGATGGAAAATGCTCTCCATGTCCAGAGAGAACTGATGGAGTCTGAATGCAGATTGAAGTAAACTTGCTTCACTTTATTTTTCTTGCCTTTTTTCTCCCAACATGGCTAATATGAAAATATGTTTTGCATGACTTCACACATAGAATTGATATCATATTGCTTGCTTTCTCAGTGGGTGGGGAAGTGGTGCGAGAAAGAAAGAGAATTTGGAACTCAAAATTTAAAAAAATGAATGTTAAAAAATTAAAAGAAACTCTTTTTATGGAGAAAAAATCCTCTGCTATGATAGGGCTAAGGCTATGTCACCCAGGCAAATACAGACTTATCAAAGGAATTGAGTTTCTCTGGCCCTGAAGCTGAACCTAACAGACCTAGTTTCAACCCTCTAGACCAGAGAGATTCATCTGTGTGCAGCCATCATTCATGGGGCTCCATAGCGAGAGAGCCAGGTCCCTGAAGAGGGTGATAAATGCCCCCTGTTGGAGAGTGACAACTATAGACGTGAGCCTTGTTATTAAGAAGAGGGAATCAAAAAAGCTGATGGTGTCAGAGAGAAGTGACTTCTGTTCCTTGGTAAGATTAGTTAAGGGAAACACCATATGGAACAGACCAAAGGCACCTGCGAGTTTATGTATGCAGTATTCCATGATAAATAAAAAATTCTCTGAGTTTAGAGGGGCAAGTCTCAATTAATGAGGAAATCAGGGGAGGCTTTCTGGGTAAAGAGGAATTTAAGTTGAGTTTAAAGGGTGGTGGAAAGGCAAGAGTTGTAAAGGAGACAGGAGGATATTTCATGCCTGGACAACAATATAAGCAAAGCCATGGTGGAGTGGAGGCACAAAAAAGAGGCCAGGTCAACTGGAGCATTAAGGAGACTAATATGAAATAATGCTGAACATTATGGTGGAAAGCCTTGAATGCCAAGCAAAAGAGTTCGAATCTGACAGCTAAAAGGGAAAAGATCTCGAACAATCTGTTTGAGTTAGTACATTTTCCTAAAGGCAGCTTTCCTTTAAAATCAGAAAAAAAGCAAGAACTACCCTCAATGAGGGAAAAGGACAAAAAATCATCCAAAGGAAAGGAAAGAAAGGAAATCCTCATATGGGACCAATCCAAGAAACAAACAAACAAAAAACAGGAGAGGGGGAGAAGAAAATAGCAAATAAACAAAGCCTTAATGCAAATCTGAAACACCCTGGGGTAAAAGGAAGTGAGGAGTGATTTCCAGGAGAAAGGAATATACTGTACTAGAACTGCTAAAGTGAGCTTCCCTCCTCACCTCCCTCCTCAGGACTCCAGAGCAGACTAAACATTTAAGACAAATGGAAAGGCTGAGAATTTTTGTTCTGAGTTGTGATTTCATCAGTGTAGAGAGATTTCTAGTGAGGAAATTCATTTTACTAAAGCAAAATGTTATTTGGCTTATGTTCATTTCCCATTTTATTAATTTTATTATTAATTATTAACATTAATTATTATATATTATTATATTAATTATTATTAATAACAATTTATTTTATTTGCTAAAGGTAAATTTTATTTTTAATTAACATTTGTTTTTTCTTCCTCCTACGTCCCCCCAATGAGAAAGAAAAAAAAATCCCAGTAAAAATATGCGTAATAAAACATGACAAGTTCCTGGATTGTCCACATTCAAAATCAGATGTCTCATTTCTTCTTTGTGTTCACCACTTTTCTCTGAGCAGGTGGGAAGCATGTTTACTCATCAGTCTTCTGGAATCACATTTGGTGATGGTAGTAGTCAGAGTTCTGAAGACTTCCAAGGTTGTTGATTTTTACAGTGATGTTATTTTTAAACTTTTTCTTCTGATTTTACTTCATTCTGCATCAGTTCATACACATCTTTCCAGATTTTTCTGAAATTTCCCATTTTGTAATATCATTTAGAGCAATAGTATTCCATTCTATCTGTGTTCAGCCATTCTCCAAATGCTGGGCACCCACTTAATGTCTAATTCTTTACCAGCTCCAAATGAGCTGCTATAAGTATTTTTAATATATGGATCCATTTCTTCTTTCTTTGATCATATTGGCATAGGCCAACAAGCGATACCACTGGGTCAAAGGGTATGCACAGTTTAATAACATATTTCTAAATGATTTTTGCAGAACGGCCAGGACAATTCAAAGCTCATTCACCAGTACATAAATGATTGAGCTTAAATACTTAAGAGAGTTACCTAAAGTCTCAATAAATTAAATGACTTGTCCAGAATCAAATAGTCAAAATGTGTCAGAGGTGGGAGTTAAAATCATGTTTTCCAGATTCCAAGGTAAGCTCTTTATCCACTACCGTGTTTCCCCGATAATAAGACCTATCCCGAAAATAAGCCCTCCCCCGAAAATAAGCCCTATTGAGATTGCTACTGTAGTGAAGGTGATCCCCTGTGCTACACGCTACATTACGGTACCCTCTGTATGCACCGCCCCCCCCCCCTGTGAAACGCACGCTGCGCTCCAATCATCCAATCAGAGCTGCAGCAGTGAGCGCGTCATCCTGTTCTTCCCCAGTGATTTGCTTGCAGGCGCCATTGAGAGCAGTGCTGCGGAGGACAGCTGTTTATTAAAATTGCTGTCAATATTCATTAAAATAAGCCCTCCCCTGAAAATAAGCCCTCTGGTGTTTTTCTGTCCAAAAAAAATAATAAGACAGTGTCTTATTATCGGGGAAACACAGTATGTAATACTATCAGCAGGAGAAAAAAGTAGAAAAACAAAAGAAAATAAAGAGGGATAATAGTACCACCCTCCCAACCCCATCCTCACCACTACTTTACTCTTCCTCTCCCTCCTCCTAATGATGCTGCTGCTGCTGATTAACATTTATTTATAAATCATTATAAGGTCTGCAAAGCACTTTACATAGATTATCTCAATTGATTCTCACAATAATTCCATGAAATTGGTATTATTGCCCCCATTTTACAGATGAGGAAACTGAGGCTGGGAGAGGTTAAGCTCCTTGCTTGGGCCCATATAGATAAGTGAATAAGAATTAGAAAAGACAAAAAAAAAGAATTGACTGCTTAAAAAAGATGGTGGAGAATATTAATAAAGAAGTGGGCATTCTAAAAAAAAGAGAAGACAGACCACAAAAAGTCATAGATATATCAACAAATATTAGTGCAATTAGAAAAAAAAAGACAATGTAAGGTCTTTACCAATCAAATACTTAGATATTTAGTTTGGTGGGAAAAAAAATTGAGAATTATTATCTGTCCAGAAAAATGGGATGAAGCAAGGCACCTGTCTATAATGTTTCTGGAAATGACACAAACTTAACAAGAAATATTGGAGGAAGAAAGAGGACAAACATCAAGAAAGAGAATCCACAGTACACCATCCAAGGGGAATCTCATATCAACGTGCCAGAGCTGGAGATTTAAAAGAAAAAAAAATTAGGCATCCATTAAAGTGCACACATTCATGAACATCAGTAGCAACTGCACAGGACTAAATATTTATAAGACATTAAAGGATTTCCTAAAATGTGTTACATGGACAATAATAATTGCTTGTATTTATATGTTTTGACACCTGCAAAGAGTTTTATATCCAATCACTTTTGATTTCTCACAACAGCCTGTGAGTCAGATACTCAGAGGACGAGAGACTGAGGACATGCCAGGAAGTGATTTGCCTTGGGCTGCACCCAGGCATTATACAACTCATAAGCACCAGAAAGAGCAGATTTGATCTCAGGACTTCCTGTGTGAAGGTCTAACACTTACACCCACTGTCAAACCAGCTTGCATTCTTAAATAACGTTTTTGCAAAGTTTGCATAATACTCAAAGAGAAACATGCATTTTGGCAAACAGCTAGATGGTTCAGTGGATAGAGTGCTGGGCCTGGAATGAGGAAGACCTGAGTTCAAATTAGTCTGAGCAGACTGGTTTCAGAAAGACCTAGGAAGTCATTTGCATGAATGACTTCATGCAAAGTGAAATGAGCAGAACCAAGAAAAAAACATTGTGTGTAATAACAATACAGACATGTGCATATGTTGTTCAGCTGTTTCAGTCATGTCCAACTCTTCATGACTCCATTTGGGCTATTCTTGGCAAAGATACCAGAGCAGTTTGCCATTTCTTTCTACTGTCCATTTTACAGATGAGGAAACTGAGGCAAACAGGGTTGAGTGATTTGCCCAGTGAATTGAGGTCCAGAGTTCTATCTACTGCACCACCTAGCACATAGTAGGCTCTTAATAAATGCTAATTGACTGCAAATGGAGGGATTGTGAGCCTGGAGAGGATGGGAGCTAAGCCCAAGGATGTCGGTACACAGAGTGTCAGAGCTAGAAGAGTCCTCAGAGATTGTCCAGTCTTGCTTGCCCCTTTACTAGGCAGGGCTTGTGAGGTACAGGTAGAGATAGGGACCTTTCCAACATCACAAAGTGAGTCCCTGTCTCCTGCCTGCCAGTCCCATGCCTTTCCCAAAGCCCTGCACTTCTCCAGCTGAAGTTCTATTAGCTAGATGAGAACATGAATTAATGCTTCCCTCCTGGACCCTCAGTAGCAGGCCAGGGATGAGATGCCTTGGATCACAGCACAGCATTTGCAGCTGCAAGGGATGGGAGCCTTTGGGGCTTCTCTAGGGGAAAGCCTGGTGAGCAGGAGCTGCAGGGGAGGCATGGATGTGTGGTTAGCGACACCCTGAGGGATGAGGAATGCTTTGGGCATGCACATGGTTTCCTTCTTTGGCTTCCTCTCTCTGTGGAAACAGATGGACCTTGGAGACTTCTGTAAATTGGAAGCGGCTCCTGATCTCACCCAGCCCAGCCTCTCCTACTTATTAGTTGGGCAGACTTTGGTAAATCACTTTTTTTCTCTGCACCTCCATTTTCCCAATTATAATGTCAGGCTTAGAAAGCTTGTCATAGGGGGCGGCTAGGTGGTGCAGTGAATAGAGCCCTGGAGTCAGGAGAACCTGAGTTCAAATCCAGCCTCAGACACTTAACACAAAAACTAGCCATGTGACCTTGGGCAAGTCACTTAACCCCAAATTGCCCTCCAAAAAGCAAAAAAAAAAAAAGAAAGCCTATCATAACTGCCACACAGGGAAGCAGTGAAGGCTAAGTGACACTCTAGAGCTAGATGTGTGACCTTAAATAAGTCACCTTTGCTCTCTGGACCTCAGTTTCCTTATCTTAAACCTGGAATCACAGGATCATAAATTTAGAGCTGGGAGAGACATCAGGGGCCACTGATTTTATACTTGGGGAAACTGAGGCCATGGAGGGCAAGGTCATGGAGCTGGAACTCGAATAAGGTCCTTTGATTCCAAAAGCTATGCTCTTTGCCCTGCCCAGGAACTGACAGTCCCTCAGTGATTCTCCAAGGGTCAGGAGCTTCAGTGATGAGAGGTGGTGCTATTAGGGGTGCAGATGAGGAGTCCTTTCAATGCTTATTCAGTCTTCTATTTAGGATTGTGGGTCTCCTCAGAGACCACCTTAAATCCCTCAGGCTTTCTTTTAATCAAAGCCATTTATACAAATTAAGAGTCTATTCTGTGCCGTGCACACTGCTGGGTATTCAGGAAAAAAAGACAAAAATGTAAACATCCCTTTCCCTCAAGGAGTGCACGTTCTACCGAAGGGCTGGTTTACACACAGAAGTAAGGAAAGGCAGCCCACATACAGAAGAACACAAGGGGCTTCCAGTGCAAGAGAGTTTATCCGATTCCTGACCAAGCCCCAACTAAATGCTGCTTCTGCAGAAAGCCTTCTCCAAGCCCTCTTCCCTCCATGCCTTCTCTCTGTTAGTTATTTTCTACTTATTCTGCATAGAGCTTGTTGGTACAGATTTGTTTGCATGTCGTCTCCCCCCTTAGACTGTCAGCTCCTTGAGCTAAATGATGGTTGGAGGAGCTGGGGACTGGTGCAGGCATTCTGGAATCAGGCCCTCAAAGTCAAACGTGCCCTTTGACTCCCTCTGACGAATCCAGAGCAGCTTGTCTTGGGGAAATAGGCAGAAACCAGCCAATCAGTCTGGGAGCCACACGTGGCCAATCCCCCATTGCCCTGGTTCCACCATTCAGGGGGAGTCCACTCTCTTTTGTGTGGCAGACTTCAGATACTTGGAGGCGGCTCTCAGTTCACCACCTTCACCATTCATCTTCATGACTCATGAACTTGAGGGCTTCCATCCTTCTTGGAATAATTTCTTGTTTATCAATGTCTTCCAAAAAATTCAGGGCTTAGAAGTGAATATAATAGTCCAGATGGTGTGCCCAGGGCTGAGGCCAATGAGAGGATTACCTGCTTTTGAATGAAGCCCCAGATCTCGTGAGCTTTTCTGGATGCAACATCACCTTGGACACATGGAAAGCACCGTCACTTTGTAGCACTTCTAGGGTTAAAGATACGGCATCCAAAGTCCTTCAGATAGCCTGGCACCAGCCTTCCTTTTCAAGCATGCTGCCCCATTCACCTTTGGGCACTACAGTTCAGTAAGCTGGGCTTCCTTCTGTTTTTCCATCTCCCATCTCCTGCCTTTCCACAAAGTGTTCCCTTATGCCTGGATTGACCTCTTTCTTAGAGACCTGAGCTCCCTTGAAGTTCCAACTAAAGCTCAAGGGACTGCATGAGGCCCCTTTTAGCCTCCCCAGATGTTGGCGTTACCCTCATTATCTTTTATTCATGTAATGAGACTAAATGTGAGACAGTGGGTTGGATCTCCAGAGCTTGGCCATCAGGTTCTAAAGGTACCTCCCAGAGGTATGCAAAAGCCCTACTGCTCATATACAAATTTTGATCTCCTCAAACCAGCAGGTTATCTTGAGGTTTGTGGGCTAGATTTCTTTTTTATGGACCGTGCCTTAAGCCCAAACCGTTCTGGCTCTCATTGATTGGCCAACAAAGCCTCCCTGCCCAAGCTTCATTTGGTCATGTTTAGGTTCTGCTCGCTCAGAGTGAGTATAAATAGCAATTATTTCTGTTTGGGCCAGAAACCCTGAGGATCTTCCTCTCCCACATTGATTTTGTTTTTTGTTTTGTTTTGTTTTTGTT
Source organism: Petaurus breviceps papuanus (assembly GCF_028583685.1). Lineage (NCBI taxonomy): Eukaryota > Metazoa > Chordata > Mammalia > Diprotodontia > Petauridae > Petaurus > Petaurus breviceps. The sequence goes on from NW_027186377.1 coordinate 2,600,421, forward strand.
TTGGGTTTGTTTGTTTGACTAGTAAAAGAGACCATTCTTTGGCTTATTTCTTACCTAGCCTTAATCCCTGAATAGGTTTTGTCTCAGTCAAACTGAGACTTGGGAAAGACCTTAGCTTTCAAAGGTCAAGGCCTCACCCTGTATACTGTATCCTACTGTATCCTACTGTATCCTACTGTATCCTGTCACCTTGATCTATATCTGCCTACTGGGCCCAGAGACAGGGAGACTGGTGACTCTGCAGGGCCCACCCTCACTTAAATCCAATTCATGCTCTAAGTCATGGCTTCACCTTCCTTATGTCATGGTACTCTTTGAGCATAAAGGAAAAAAAAACAACCACTCATATTAGCCTCAGTATCAATACTTGCAAAGGCTTGGTGAAAACAAAAAAAAGTATCATTAAGAGCATTTATTAAGCACCTATTATATACAAATCTCTGTGCTTTCAAACATTATCTCCTTTGATCCTTCCAACAACAGTGTGAGGGATCTACTGTTAGTATTATCATCTTACAATTGAGGAAACTGAGGCAGATGCTAAGAGACTTCCCAGGGTCGATCAGCTAGTAAGCATCTGAGGCAGGATTTTAACTCAGGTGTTCTTGACTTCAGTTTTTTTTTTGGAAAAGCCCATTCATTTTTAAAAATTTATTTAGATTTTCCTTTTTGCTTTTTGGAGGGGGAAAGGTAAGGCAATTAGAGTTAAGTGACTTGCCCCAAGATGGCTAGTTTTTGTGTTAAGTGTCTGAGGCCAGATTTGAACTCAGGTCCTCCTGATTCCAGGGCCAGTGCTATATTCACTGCGCCACCTAGCCACCCCTTGACTTCAGTCTTTTACTCTCTATTGATAAAGTATGGAAGTAACTTAAATGTCAATGTTCAAACAGGGAAATTTATGGATTCAATCCCCAAAGGAACTCAATTTGACTTGTAAAGGAAACACCTTAGAAGATTGCTATCTGATGTCAGCCTAAAGTTAAGAGGAAAAAAATGTCAATGAGTTTCTAGTGGTTTTCTTCAAACCAGGAAATCTAATTGGTGGAGAAACTCTCCAATGGTTCCCTTCAAAGACCACAGATCCTAAATTAAAAAAAAAAATAACAACAAGATAAAGTCAAAATGGCTACATGACTTAGATATAAAGATTGATGCTATAAGCAACTTGGGAGACCAAAGAGTATTTTACCTGTCAGATTTATGGGAAATGGGGAATGGAAGAATTTATGACCAAACAAGGACACTATGAAATACAAAATGGATAACTTTGATTACATCAAATTAAAAAGGTTTTGCACAAGCAAAGCCAATGCAACCAATATTAGAAGGGAAGCAGAAAACTGGGAAACAATTTTTGCAACCAATGTCTCTGATAAAGACCTCATTTCTAAAATATATAGAGGACTGAGTCAAATTTACAAGAATGCATATCATTCCCCAATTGATAAATGGTCAAAGAATATTAATAGTCAGTTTTCAGAAGAAGAAATTAAGGCTATCTGTATAATCACATAAAAATGATCTAAATTGGGTGGCTAGATGGTCCAGTGAATAGAGCACTAGCCCTAAAGTCAGAAGAATCAGAGTTCAAATCTGGCCTCAGCCACTTAATACACTTGCTAGCCATGTGACTTTGGGCAAGTCACTTAACCCCAATTGCCCTCCAAAAAATAAGCAAAAAAATGCTCTAAATCACTATTGATTAGAGAAAAGCAAAAGAAAACAACTCTGAGGTACCACATCACACCTATCAGATTGGCTAACATGACAAAACAGGAAAATGATAAATGCAGGAGAAAATGTGGGTAAATTGGAACACTAATACATTGTTGGTGGAATTGTGAACCGATTCAGCCATTTTGGAGAGTAATTTGGAATTATGCTCAAAGGGCTATGAAACTGTACATGCTCATTGACCCAGAAATACCACCTCTTGGTCTGTATCCCAAAGAGATCATAAAAATGGGGAAAAGACCCACACGTACAGAGATATCTATAGCATCTCTCTTCGTGGTGGCCAACAATTGGAAGTTGAGAGGATGCTCATCAATTGTGGAATGGCTGAACAAGTTGTGGCATATAAATATGTTAGAATACTATTGTTCCATAAGAAATAATGAGCAAGCAGACTTCAGAAAAAAACTTGGAAAGACTTACATGAACTGATACTGAGTGAAGTGAGCAGAACCAGGATAATATTGTACACGGTAACATCAACATCGTGCGATGAGTAACTCTGATGTAGCTTTGATAGTCTTTTCAGCTCTTATCAGCAATGAATGCAGATTGGAACAGACTATTTGTGCACTCTCTGTCTGTCTGTCTGTCTGTCTGTCTGTCTCTCTGTATCTCTCTCTCCCCCCCCTCTCTTTCTGTCTCTCTCATACTTCCTCCCATTGGTTTTAATTCTTCTTTACAACATGACTAATGTGAAACTATGTTTAATATGAATGTATATGTATAGCCTATATCAGATTGCACACAACCTTGGTGAAGGGAGAAAATTTAGAACTCAGAATGTTATGGAAATGAATATTGAAAAATAAAATAAAAAAAGAACATAAAAACAAAACAAAACAGCCACAAAACCAAAAACCACAAGAACCCCATGCTGATGCTAGAGGAGTTCCACTGTAAGTGAGTGCAATAGTAATGAAATTTGAAGATCCCTTTCTATTGGAAACCTGAGAGGTGCTTAGAACCTAGTTTCAAATGAAGCCTCTGTTACAGAAAGAGATGGTGTGAGCCTCCATTGCTGATGTAACAGGAAGGGGCTGAACAGGGAAGAGCACAAGCTGGACAGGTAGAACATCTTCAGACAAGCATCTGCAGGCAGAGCATCTGAAGGCTGGGCTGCTCCTTCCAAGGGCCAGCCGGAGCTGCCAGAGGAAACATGACTGTGGTGTCGGTACTTTGTCTCTCTGTGGCTCTGTTAAGTTTTCTCTTCCTAGGAACAGAGACTGTGAAGTATTTGAGATGGACTTAACACTGTGAGGTCCAATATGGAGCAGGAACTGCATGGAGAGCTGGACAAGGACCTGGGAGCTGTCTGCCTTTGAACCCAGGTGACAGTTTGGTGGATTCAGGTAACTACCTGCCTTGAGTCAAGATGAAAAGCCCTCTCCATGAATACTGAGTAGTGACTGAGGAAATTGTAACTTACTTGTGACCTAGGGGTAGATAGCCTTTGTACTTTCCACTACCCCTTAAGAGAGTGCTGAGTAGTGACTGATATTGTAACTTAATTGCTCCGATGGGTGGAGAACTTTTGACTATTGTACTTTGTGTCCCTTAAGGAGGCTTTCCCTCCTTAAAAATGAGTGGGTTAAGGATTAAGAAGGCTTTGCTCCTTAACACTGATTAAATTAAGGATGATTGAATGATTGAGTTACTAAATGATTATACTTTGTTGAAAACTATGTGGTCATTTTAGTGATAAGTTGTTGAGTTGTGATATGGTGAATGCAATATTTTGATTTTCTGTGATAAGTTATAACACATTGTGAATGCTGTATCTTGATTTTCTGTGAATGTTTGCTCTGAGTTGTCATTGAATAAATAGAGAGCTTGCTATACTGTATAATCAGAACCTTGAAAGCTGTCCACAACAGCCATCCTCTGGAAAGCTGCTTGTGCTTGGTTTTCCAGTGAGCCTCTGGATTTACTCTTCCAGCCTACATGCAGGCTCACCTCCTCATGAGGTCGCTGCTTACCTGCTCCCCATCCCCTCCAGTTCTGGGGACCTCCGTCACATTTGTTTGACTGATAATTGTATCTGTGCACAATGTCCTGCAATGTAGACGATACATTCCCTGAGGGAACAGACTAATGTGCTTTTCTTTTTGTATAGTAAATGTCCCATGTAACATGTAGTGCAGAGTAGGTGCCCAGTAAATTCTGGCTGATTTGTTGCTCACCCTCTGTGAGGTAACAATCTAATAATCACTTGGAGACCTCTGTTTGTTGGGAAGTCCTCACTCATACTGAGGCGGTACCTCCCTTCATTGCTCCTAGTTCTACAACTGTCCCAAGTCAGAGAATTATTTTTCCAGATGCCTGTGACCTCTGGGAGCTTAGAAGCCATGTTTTGGAGAGCTGGATTGGTGGTCAGAATGAACTGAGAAGGAAGGGCTCCTAGAGGCCAGGAGTGAACTCAGGCCATCAGGATCCTTCACTTCCCAAGCCCCCAGGTCTAGGTCGATGCTCCAGCAGACTGGTTGAGATACTGGACGCTGGGGTGCTGGAGGCTGGCCTGGAATGCTGAGGATGGGCAAGCAGACGGTGATGTGGAGGTGGCCTGATGGATTATCTGAGTTTGGGAGCTTCAGCAGAGCTCCCTTGATCCTTTCCTGGAAGCCATCCGGGAGCCCTGTGTGTGGGAACACAGGTTGTTCTTAATGATTGCCACATGGAGTATCAAACCACAGCATTTTTTCCCAGTTTGCTGATGTCTGTGGCACAAGAGTCCTGGGCCTTGGCCCCAAAGTGCTCTCATGCTGAGTAACCACGTCCCAGTCACAGAATTTCAGAGCTGGAAGGGGCCAAAGAAGCCATCCTGGACAGTCCATACCTGACCAAGAATTGCCTCTGCATCAGACCTGAGCAAGGCCCATCCACCCTCTGTTGGACAGTCTCCAGGGAGGGGGAACCTGCTACATCCAAAAACAGATTTTTCCACACTAGGAGAGTTACTTGGGACAAAGTTCTTGTTGATAAAACCCCACATCTACCTCTCTGTAACTTTGACCCATTGTTCTTGGTTCAATCTCTGGAGTCAAGCAGGGCAAAGGTAACATCTCTTCCTGTTGGAGAGGGCTCAGTGGATAGGGTCAGTCCTGGGGTCAGGAAGACTCATCTTCCTGAGTTCAAATATGGCCTCAGACACTGACTAGCTGTGTGACCCTGGGCAAGTCACTTAACTCTGTCTCAGTTTCCTTATCTGTAAAATGGGGACAATTGGGGCGGCTAGGTGGCAAAGAGAGTAAAGTGTAGGCCCTGGAGTTAGGAGGGACCCGAGTTTGGTTCTTGCCTGAGACACTTAACACCCACACAAAAATACTAGCCATGTAACCTTGGGCAAGTTACTTAACCCCAATTGCTCTCCAAAAAAAAGGCAAAAAAATGGGGACAATTATTGCACCTACCTTCCAGAAGTGATGGGAGGATCCAATTACACAATATTTGTATAGCACTATGTGAATACTTGCTATTATTCCATTTGACATCCTCTCCAATACTTGAAGGCAGCTATCATCTACTATTAAATTTTGTTTTCTCTATTGACAATTCTTTTCACTAATTTCTGTGATTCATGAACTGGATACTGTCTACCACACTGCCTGTCTTCCTTAGATAAATATTGTAATGGAGACAAAAAGTGCTGGGTCTGGAGAGAGAGGGATTTAGTTAAAATCCTGGTTCTGCCCCTGAATGCCCTTGTGATCTTGGGCAATTCACTCAAAAATTTTCTATATCTCAGTTTCCTCATCTGTGGAATGGAGGTGACCTAGTAAAAACTAATATTTCTTTTTTTTCAGTAAAGAATTAGATAATTTATTCAGTATAATTTTAGGAAAGATGTGATCATAGGTTATAAGAGGACCTATGTTGAGGAAATCAAGACAGCAGGTTGATTCCTCTTATCTTTACTTAAATTTTTTTTAATTTTTCAAATGCTTTATTAAATTCTGATTTACATCGATCATTTCCTCCAGATTTTGAGTTGCAAATTTTCTCCCCATTTTTCCCCTGCCCACCGCCCCAAAATAGCAGTCCCACAGGATATCCCCTCCTCCAATCTGCTCTCTCCCATATTTTCTCCCATACCCCTTTTGACTTTTCCAGTGGATCTCTAAGCCCCAGAGCCTGTATATCTTATTTCCCAATTACATGTAAAATTGTATTAGTAATAGTATATATATATATATTTAAATATTTGATTTTAAAACTTTGAATTCCAGATTAATTTCCTTCCTCCCTTGTCACCCACCCTTACTGGGAAGATAAGCAGTTCAGTATAGGTTGTATATGTGTGGCTAATACAAAACAATAACATAGTAGATATATTGTAAAAGACTGACTATATTTCCCTCCTTCCTATTCCACCTCCCACTTGTTCTATTCTCTACTTTGATCCCATCCCTTTTCAAAAGTGGGTGCTTCCAACTTCCCTCCCCCTCCCCCCCAACAGCCTGCCCTCCCTTCCATCATCCTCCCTCTCAAGCCCTTCCCCCCTACTCTCCTGTAGGATGAGATACCCTATTCAGTGTGTATTTCATTCCCTCCCTGAGCCAAATTCAATGGGAATAAGGTTTATCCATTCCCTTTTGCCTTCCTCTTCTTCCCCTCCATTGTGACCATTTTCCCTTGCCTCTTCTATATGAGATAGTTTACCCCATTCTGTCTCTCCCCTTCTCTTCTCATTATATTCCTCTCTCACTTCTTAATTTCAGCTTTTAAGTATCATACCTTCCTGTTAAGTTGGTCCTGTGCTCTCTATATATACCTGTAAACATGTATACAAACATTCACATATGTATTCATATGCCCATATACCCTCATATATAGACAGATTTTATATATATATATATATATATGTTATATATATATATATATATATATTCCCTTCAACCACTGAGAAAAGTGTCATAAGTTACAATTATTGTTTTTCCATGTAGTAATGTTAATAGTTTAACTTTGATAAGTTCCTTATGTTTTCTTTTCCCTTTTACCTTCTCATGCATCTCTTGCTTCTTGTATCTAAATGTCAAATTTTCTATTCAACTCTGTTTTTTTCAGCAAGAATGCTTGAAAGTCCTCTATCCCACTGAATAACCATATTTTCCCCTGAAACATGATACTCAGTTTGGCTGGGTAGGTGACTCTTGGTTTTAATCCCAGCTCCTTTGACCTCTGGAATATCATATTCCAAGCCCTTTGATCCCTCAGTGTAGAAGCTGCCAGATCCTGGGTTATCCTGATTGTGTTTCCATAATATTCAAATTGTTCCTTCCTGGCTGCCTGTAATATTCTCTCTTTAATCTGGGAATTCTGGAACCTGGCTATAATATTCCTAGGAGTTTTCTTTTTGGGATCTTTTTCAGGAGGTGATCGGTGGATTCTTTCAACCTCTATTTTGCCCTCTAGTTCTAAAACATCAGGGCAGTTTTCTTTGAGAACTTCCTGGAGGATGATTTCTAGGTTCTTACTTTGATCATGGCTTTCAGGTAGTCCAATAAGTTTTAAATTCTCTCTCCTGGATCTATTTTCCAGGTCAGTGGTTTTTCCCATGAGGTATTTCACATTGCCTTCTATTCTTTCATTTGTCTGGATCTGTTTAACAGCATCTTGATTTTTTATAAAGTCATTAGATTCTATTTGCTCCAATCTAATTCTGAAGCAATGATTCTCCTCATTGAGTTTTGAGATTCTTTTTCCATCTGGCAAATTCAGCTTTTTAAGGCATTCTTCTCCTCCTTGCCTTTTTGAGCCTCTTTTGCCATTGGAGTTAGTCTATTTCTTAAGGTGTGATTTTCCTCAGTCAGGCTGTTGACTCTCATTTCATAATTTTCTTGCACTGTTCTTATTTCTCTTCCCAATTTTTCCTCCACTTCTCTTATCTGCTTCTTAAGGTCCTCTATGGCCTGTAACCAGCTCGTATTTTCCTTTGAAGCTTTTGGTGCAGGAGTTCTGACTTCACTGTCTTCCTCCTGTTCCATGCTTTGCTCCTTTTTGTCCCCAAAATAGGAATCTAATGTTGAAATCTTCTGTCTTCTTTGTTTCCTTTGCCTGGTCATGTCTCCCCGCAGTTACTTGACCCCTGGGCTTTTTGCCACAGTAGGACTCTGCCACTAGACAGGGGAGCTTTTGTCCCAAATGCTGGGGTTTTCTCAGCTGCCTGAGGTATTTGATGGGTGCCCTCTCTGAGGTCTTCACACACTCTGGCAAGCTGGACCCACACCCCAGGACCTCCACCCTAGGCTGCAATCCAGATCCAAGAAGGTTAAAGCAAGAGCGATTACCCCTCAGACTGGAGTGCGGTCCCTCAACACTCTGTAGGCCAGAAGCTGAAGCTGCCACATGCTGCTGGCTGGCTGTGCCAGCCACTCAGTGGCTTCTCGTCCCTGGGGCAAAAGCCACGCACTCCCACTTACTGGGTCCCAAAGTCCAGACTTCACTGACCTCTCACTTTGTCCTTTGCATCTATGTGTTGATAAATCTGGAAACGGCCACAGCTGCTGCTGATCTGAAGTCCCTCCAGCCAGAGGCTGGTCAGGCCCACCCTGGGGCTAAAGCCTTGGTGTGGGGCTGGGCTTGACTCCCAGAGAGCTTCGCTGGCTGATTCCAGCCAGCCTGCTGGGCTGTCCTTAGCAGGAGGTTAGCTTCTCTGTGTAATTTTGTGGATTCTGAAGCTCCAAAGTTTGTTCAGAATTCCATCTTTACATGGATTGGGGAAGGTGGAAGCTGGAGCAATGGGGAGGTCTTGCTTCTCAAAAACTAATATTTCTATAGCCCTTGAAGGCCTACATCTGACCTGTCCTACTTCTGGGTCCCTTCCAATTTCAATTCCAGTATCATCCAGACTTTTTGATCAATGTTATTTCTAAAATGTGACTCTACCAGGACAGGTTAAGGAAAGTGATGTTTAGCTTTGAGAAGACAAGATTTGGGAAGAGAGGCAGGATGACAAAAGTCTGTCAGCCCTTAAAGACCTACCATTATTTAGTCACATTCACCCTTTATATTTTTATTATATTAGACTGTACACTTTATTGAGTACATACTGTGTACTAGGGTTGGTGCTAAATGCTAGAGATAAAAGGAGAAAGAATAAAATCATCCTTGCTTTAGGAGTTGGCTTTCTTCTTTTATTTTAACTAAATTCTATTTTTTCATTACAAAGCATTTATTATCTCTGCCTCTTACCACCTCCTTTTAAGCACAGAAGGGTGGAGCCAAGATGGCAGAGTACAGGCAGCAACCCCATCAAATTCTCCCAACATTTCCCTCTAAACAACTTTAAAATAATGCCTCAAGATGTATTCCCAAGCATCAGAGTCAATGACAGGTCAAGATGAGACATTTTCCCAGTCTAACCCAACTGAGGATGTTGGTTGAAGAAGTCTGTGACACCGGGGTGGGAAGCCACCCAGAACATGGCAAGAGTACCGGTGGTCATTGGAGGTGGTCAAAGCAGTAGCAGCAGCAGGTTTAGGAACTCCCATCCCAGAGACAACAAAGAGGTTAGAAAACTGGTCAGAAAGAGATTATGGGGGACCATTTGCTGGCACTGGGTATTGCTGGTGCTGATTGGCACCTCTTTCACTCATATTCAATTCTTGGTCACAATTCCAGGGTGGAGAGGAGCACCAGTGCTTGTGGGAGGATAAGTTAGCAGGGGACTTGATCACAGTTTCAGGGTCCAGAGGAGTACTAGTGCTTGCAGTTGCAGGGGAGCAAGAGCCCTTCCTGGGTAGATACCAGAACTCAGACCATAAAAGCAGTGACTACACCTATCCCTAGATCATACCACCTTGGAAACACTGAAAACTATATCAGAACTATATCTGAAGCTTGCGATAGTGCCTCCACCCCCACCCCTGGTGAGCAGAGCCCAACTTTCACATAAAGTTCAAAGTCAAGAAATAGACTGGAAAAATGAGCAATCAATAACCAAAAGAAAATAACAATTTAAAAAGGTGTGATAGTGGCAGGGGAAATGAAGGCATGAACTCAGAAGAAGACAACAATGTGAAAACAGCTACAGGCAAAGCCTCAGAGAAAAAATGCTAATTGGACTCAAGCCCAATAATGATTCCTGGAAGAGTTCAAGAAAGTGATAATAATGATGGAGGAAAATTGGGAAAAGATATAAGTGATACAAGAAAATTAAGAAAAGAGAATTAACAGTTAGGTTAAAGTGGCACAAAAGAAGAGAATAACGGCTTAAAAACTAGAAATGGCCAAATAGAAAAATAGGTACAAGAGATCATTGAAGAAAGTAATTCTTTAAAAATTAGAATTGGGTAAGTGGAAGCTAATGGTTCCAATGAAGCCATGAGACATCAAGAAAGAATAAAACAAAGTCAAAAGAATGAAAAAATAGAAGAAAATATGAAATATCTAATTGGAGAAACATCTGACCTGGAAAATAGATCAAGGAGAGATAATTTAAGAATCACTGGACTACTTGAAAGCCCTGATCAAACAAAAAACCTAGACATCATATTTCCAAAAAAAAAAATTGCAAAGCAAAACTTCCTTGATATCTTAGTTCCAGAGGGCAAATTGAAATAAAAAAGAAAAAACAACTCCACCAATCATCTCCCCAAAGAGATCTCTACATGAAAACTCTCAGGAATATTATAGTCAATTATTAAAGCAACCAGGCCTAGGAGAAAATATTGAAAGCAGTGAGAATTCAATTCAAATATCATGAAGACACAGTTAGGATCCCATAAAATTTAGTAGCTTCCATGTTAAAGGGGCAGAAGACTTATAATATGATATTTGGAAGGGGAAAGGAGCTGAGATTACAACCAAAAATAACCTACCCAGCAAAATGGGATATAATTCTTCAGGGGAAAAAGATATTTAATGAAAGAGAAACTTTCAAGAATGCCTGTAGACCAGAACTGAACAGAAAATCTGAGAAACACAACATTTAAGAGAAACATAAAAAGGTAAACATAAAAGAGAAATCATAAGGAATTTCCTTGTAACTTAATCACTATTGGGGCAGTTAGAAAGAGCATACATATACAAAGTGCATGAATATCAGTGGCATATGTTGGGATAATCTCTTTAACAAAATGAAAGGATGAGAAAGAGGGGTGTACTGGGATAAGAGATAAGGGAGAGGTAGAATGGGGAAAATTTTCTCACATAAATGATTCATGCAAGGAAGAGTTTTTTAGTGGAGGGAGAAATGGAGTGATGGGCAATGTTTGGATCCCACTCTCATTGGAATTGGTTCAAAGAAGGATGAATTATATATCTATATCTATCTTTCTATTCATCCACCTATTTATCTGACACATGCACATTCGGTTGGGTATAGAAATCTTTCTCACTCAATAGGGAACTATGAGGGGAAAGAAATAAGAGGTATATTTGGGAAATGATAACAAGGAGGGCAGATTAAGAGAGGTAGTGGTCAGAAGCAAAACAGAGAAGGAAGGATGAATAGAAGAAAATAGGATAGAAGGAAACCCACAGTAACCATAACTGTGAATATGAGAGGGATAAACTCACCTATAAAATGGAAGCAGATAATAGAATGGATTAGAAACTAGAATCCAGCAATATGTTTTTATAAGAGACACATCTGAAACAGAAAGACACACAAAATTAAAATAAAGGGATGGAGCAGAATCGAACATGCTTTAACTGAAGTAAACAAAGCAGGGTAGCAATCATGATCTCAGACAAAGCAAAAGAAAAAAAAGACCTAATTAAAAGAGATCATCAGTGAAACTGCATCTTACTAAAAGGTATCATAGACATATAAACATAACATTTTTTACAGCAGATTTCTCTGATAAAGGCTTCATTTCTCAAATATATAGGGAACTGAGTCAATTTGATAAAAATGAGAGTCATTTCCCAGTTGGCAAATGGCCAAAGGTTATGAACAGTTATTATATGAAGAAATCAAAACTTCTATATCATATGAAAAAATATTCTTAAGTCACTATTGGAGAAACACAAATTAAAACAACTCTGAGGTACCACTTTACACCTGTCAGAATGGAAAAATGCTGTGGGGATGAAAGAAAATAACCATGCTACTAAGTTGTTGTTGGAGTTGTGAACTGGTCCAATCATTCTGGAGAACAATTTGGAAACTTTATGTCTTCAAAGTGCTATAAAATTGTGCATATTCAATGACTTGGAATTACTATTATTATTTCTGTATCCCCAAGGAGATCAAAGAGAAAGCAAAAGGACCTACTTTTACCCAAAATATTTTACAAGTGCTATTCATCTCTACAAAGAGAACTAATGAACCCTGAGAGCAAAGTGAAGAATCATTTTCCTGCTCTTTTTGGCAATATGGTTAATATGGAAATCTGTTTTGAATGATTTCAAATGTATAGCTGATTTAATTTTACTTGCCCTCTGTAATGGGAATGTAAATTTTAAAGATCTTCCCTGCCCCTAGGCTAAAGTGCACCTGGAGCCTGGGGTGGGAGGCTTGTTTTTCAGTAGATATTTTTTGATTGGCCAGTAGGTCCAAAAGGTTGTTACATTCTCTGAGCCAGGAGAAGGATATATAAGCCCTGATGTGTAGCTTTGTTTTGGGGGCTCACTTTGAGAAGTGTTCTGTGATTTGATATAGATTCTGGGAAGCCATTGTCTGGAGCCCCCCCGGCTTTGAAAAACCCAGATGTTGATTGGGTATGGATGTAATAGCTGGACAGTTTGGAAAGCTGTCTACTTGATCTGTTTCTGTCTTGATAATTCTGCCTGTATACTTTGAAGTTTGGGGTGCTGACCTTTTTCCCCTGAATAAGGTAAACGATATATGTCTGACTGATTAAAGTAAGCTGGTTAACCCATTTTGAGTTGCTTTCCTTTATCAAAGCAGATCCAAGAACCTGTGGTGGCAGCAAACCTTGAGGACACTTGGGGTGCTTGCTGCTACACCCTCTCCAAGAGTGGAGGAAAGGTAGAAGGCAGAGAGAGAATGTGGAACTAAAAATTAAAAAAAAAATGTTAAAAATATTTTTTTTTTGAAAAAGAAAGTAATGCAAGCCTTATTTCACATATGCACATTCCCACTTTGACCATTGTCCAGAAATGTGTGTCTCATTCTGCATCTTGAGTCTTCAGTAAAAGACGAATGGTATGTATCATCATCAGACCCATCGAAACATATTGACCACTGCAGTGATCAGAATTCTTCAGTTTATCAAAGGTGTTTGTTTTTTCAATGCTATTATTGTATACATCATTCTCCCGGTTCTGCTCACTCCACTCTCCACCAATTATTACAAGTCTCCCTAGGTTTCTTTGCCTTTGATCATTACTTAGCTCACAACCACATTCCATTATATTCATATACCACAATTTCCTCTGTTGCTCCCAAATCTATGGGCACCCTCTTTTCCCCCAGTTCTTTGTCTCCACAAAAAGAGATGCTATGATATATATATATATATTCTATAAATGGGTTCTTTTACTCTTTCTTTGGCCTCTTTGGAGTACACATTGCTGGTTATATAGTTGGGTAGAAGGGTGTAATATAATGCCAAGGAAAGGCAACTTCCCAAAGTTCAGAATACCAGCATAGGGGCTCTCCATTTTATTCAGTGACAAATTAAGAACAGAGAATGTCAAAACATGACATCATTCAAAATGCAGCATTTACTAAGGGTGATTAAATAATCTCCAAGTACTACCCCACCCCAGGACCTTCCAATCATCCAATCAATTACGAAGTCCTGGTTCTAAATACCTCTCCACCCCTAGGCTGTACCTTCATTTAGTCCACCACAAAGCCCCTCTTCTCAAATGGAGATTAGTTTCCAAACATAAGTAAAATACATTCATTTGCTCAACCATAGAACACAAAAAGGTCAAAAGTTCCCCACCCCTGGATCACAATTGAATCTACCCCAGAGTTACATCAAGTTTAAACACAGCACTTAATACCCAAATGGAGGTCTTTTCTTCATCTTGACACGAGGCAAGTTCTCAGCAATCTTAGTTTCTGGGGAGACAAGGCTTAGCAAGGCCACAAGATACATTGCCAGTCCCTTCATCAATTCATCCTCTGTCTGTAGAACAGTCCTAGAACCCCTGAAAACATTAGCAAAACCCTCTCCCAGGATTTCTGTAAACATACAACAAGAAAATCCTTCTTCAGGGCTTCTGAACCAACAGAAAGGTTCCCAGACCCCTGCAACAACAGCACTGCCCTTCACCAGTGGACAGTATTCACTCTGTCTGCAGGACAGTCTCCAGACCCCTGCAACAACAGCACTGTCCTTCACCAGTGGACAGTATTCATTCTGTCTGCAGGACAGTCTCAGGGCTTCTTAGCCAAAAGCCAGGTTCCAGGACTTCTTCAACAACAGGACTGTCTTTCACCAGTGGACAAATCTGGCAAAACAACATCAAAACAGACAGACAAAGTACCAGCAAAACAGCCATGTCTCCTCAGTCCTTGGCAGCTCAGGGGGCAGGTCTCAAAAGTCCAGGGCGATTCAAAGTGGCCCCAGCAATCCTTCTCAGTCTCTCTCTCCCACTCCACGAGGTGCTGCTTCCAAAAAAGGTCTTCTGCCTCTCTCTTGTCTCTCCAAATCTACGTCACCAGCTCCTCCCAGTTCAGGACTTTCTTTTCACATCAACAAGTCCATCCCACAGGTGGGATTAACAAGCTCTGGGTTTTAACACAATCAGTTTGAAAGCCAAGCCAATACAGGGGAATCTTTAATTGCCATTACTATCACAAAGGGTATACACAATTCAGAGCATAGTTCCAAATTGCTTTCAAGAACAGATGTCCAACAGGAACAGCAATATTGGAAGGGTGATCTACTGTGAAAAACTTAGTTACTCTGATCAAAATAAGCATCCAAGACAATTCCAAAAGATCCAGGATGAAAAACATTGTCTATCTTGCAAGAGAGAACTAATAAATTCTGAGTACAGATTGAAAGATACTTTTTACATTTTTTTCTTTTCTTTTTTTTTTTAAGCAATCGGGGTTAAGTAACTTGCTCAAGGTTACACAGCCAGTTATTTCTGGGTGTGGTGCTGAGTATCTGAGCCCGGATTTGATCCAGGTCATCCCGACACTGGAGCCAGTGATCTTACTAGCTGAGCCACCTGGCCGCCCCTAAGAAATTGGGGTTAAGTAACTTGCTCAAGGTGACATGGCCAGGTGTTTCTGGGTGGATGCTAAGTGTCTGAGCCCGGGATTCGATCTCCAGGTCTTCTCAACACTGGAGTCGGTGCTCTTACTTGCTGTGCTACCTGCCTGCCCCTAATTTTCTTTATTTTTCTGGTTTTGTGTGTGTATTTTCCTTTGCAACATGAACAATGCAGAAATATGTTTTGCATGACTTCATATGTATAATCAATATCATATTGCTTGCCTTCTCAAGGAGTAGGGGAAGGGTAGAATGGAGGAAGACAATTTAGGCTTAAAAATGTAAAAAAATTATGTTAAATGTTTTTACATGCAATTGAGAATATTTAATGAAATAAATAAAAATACATTTTAAAAGTTGTACCAATTTGCAGTTCCACCATTTGTGATTATTTGCTCAAGGTCCTACCAACATTTGTCATTTTCCTTTTTTTTTTGTTATCTTCTCTAATCTGATGGGTGTGAAGTGAACCTCCAAAATTGCATTTTGTTAATTTTGAACATCTTTTCATATGGGTATAGAAAGTTTGGATTTCTTCCTTTGAGAACTGCCTATCCATGAGGGAGCTTACATTCTAATGGCGGGGAAAAAATACATATAGAAAAGTCTCCAGAATAAATATGATGAAACAATAAGGGTTAGGAGTAAGTAACTTAATATTTCTATTTCTTCACATGTAAAATGGGGATAATAATAGAAGCTGCCTCCCAGAGCTGCTATGAGGATCAGATATCTTAGCCCGCGTAAAGCATTTTGTAAGTTTTAACATTCTATACAATATTTTCACTTTTGTCTTATTATTTTTTTCTTTTTCTTTTCTGCTCTCCAGCCATGTTCATGCCATACTCCTTCACTCTACCCTTTGTCCCCCACCTGATTGGCATTGCGTCTCCTTCCTTGTGATCCATGGACTCCTGGTTGATGAGTGTCCAGACTGACTCCTTTCGGGCCTTCTTTGTGCTATGCTTTCAAAAGAGCATATTTCACTCCCTTCCTTCCTTTCTTCTTCTAGCTCGGCAAGTCAATGCTACCATCCATTTAAGGATGGATCAAACAATTCTCTTTTATCTCTACCCACCATCTCAGTGACTCCCATATATTGTCTAGCTACCATTATCTAGCTCTTTATGGTTTGCTAGACACTTTATAATTATTATTTAATTTGATCAACACAACAACCTTGGGAAGTAGGTGTCATTACTATTGCCATTTTACAAATGTTATGAAGTAGACAGAGGGTTAAGTGACTTGCCCAGGGTAACAGAGATGGTAACTGTCTGGGGCAAGATCTGAAGTCAGGTCTGTCCACTAATGCCTTTTATAATTTTACTGGTAATTTACCAATACAAGTTTCCTTTCATTGAAATTCCCTTTGTAATAATGAAAAATAGCCCTGGTACCTTGGTTATTAATTATTGACCTTTTTACCTTCTCTTAATAGATGATGCTGTTAAAGGCCTACACTCAATATGCCAGCAAATTTGGAAAACTCACAGGGGTCACTGGATGGAAAAGATCAGTTTATGTCCCCCTCCTAAAGGAGGACAATGCTGAGGAACGTTCAAATTATCAGACAATTGCACTTATTTTACACACCAGCAAGGTTTTGCTTAACAAGATTCTGCAAGCTAGGCTTGAGCAATATGTGAACTGAGAATTACCAGAGGAACAGGCTGGTTTTTTAAGAGGCAGAGGAACTAGAGACCAAATTGCCAACATTGACTGGATTATGGAGAAAGCAAGAAAATTCCAGAAAAAAAGCAATAAACATCTGCTTCTGCTTCATTGACTACCCTAAAGCCTTTGACTATGTGGATTAGAGCAAAATGTGGCAGGTTCTCAAAGAGGTGGGAATGCAGATCATTTTACTTGTCTCCTGAGGAACCTGTATGTGAGTCAAGAAGCAAGAATTAGAACTGAACATGGAACAACTGATTGCTTTAAGATTGACAAAAGGAGCATAACAAGACAGTGTATTGTCAACTTATTTATTTAACCGATATGCAGAGGACATGGCATGAAATGCCAGGCTGGATGAGTCACAAGCCAGAATTAAAGTTGCTGGGAGAAATATCAACACACTCAGCTTTGCAGACAATATTACTGTAATGGCAGAAAGTGAAGAAGAATTTAGAAGTATCTTGATGAGGGTGAAAGGGGAGAGTGTGAAAGCTGGCTTGGCATCAAACTAAGAATATATCAACTGACCCCATCCCGTTCCATCAAATAGAGGGATAGGAAATGGAAGCAGTGGCAGATTTTCTATTCTTGGGCTCAACATCATGGCAGATGGCGACTGCAGCCATGAAATTTAAGGATGGAAAGCGCTAAGAAAGCTGGACAAGATACTAAAAAGCAAAGACTTCACCTTGCCAACAAAGGTCCATGAAGTCAAAATTTCCAGCAGTAATGTGTAGCTGGGAGAGCTGGACTGCTAAGTGCTGCAGAATTGACTCTTTTGGGTTGTGGGGCTGGAGAAGACTTTTGAGAGTCTCTTGGACAGCAAGGAGATGGAATCAGTCCATACCCAGAGAAATTAAAGCAGGCTCTTCACTGTAAGGTCAGGTACCAAGACTGAGACAAAAACTTTGGCCACATAATGAGAGGCTGGGACTCATTGGAAAAGCTCCTGACATTGGGAAAGAATGAAGGCAAAAGGAGAAGGGGATGAAATAGAGAGATAGTATCATGAAAGCAGTGACCATGAGCTCAGACAGACTTCAGGAGAGAAGGGAGGATAGAAGGAACTGCTGTGCTATGGTCCATAGGTCAGAGAGTCATACACAGCTGAACTATTTAACAACAGGCACCTTCTCTAGTTTAGTCCTTGGCCCACTGTGCAGATAACCCGAGCAATGTCATTAGGATTATCACCACTTGCTGTGTCCTCCCTGTTTACTGCCCCTCCTTCCCCTTCCCCCCCCCCTTCATGTGCATCTTCATTAGAATCTAAGCTTCTTGAGGGTAGGGCCTTTTGGGCTTGTTTTTGCAACACCTTTGTTTAGCACTGTGCCCAGGGCATAGTAAATGTTTAATAAATCCTTCTCCCTTCATTCCTTCAAAAGCTGACCCTAAAATGACTGGGTCTCAGTGTCTGTGATGTCGTGGCTCCATGAACAACTACCTTTCTAGCCAAGGGAGAGGAATATGGCTCATATATGACCTGGTTTCCAGGAATAAAGACGTCCATCCCCGTCCGTCAGAACTCAGCCGCCTTTCTGAATT
Source organism: Petaurus breviceps papuanus (assembly GCF_028583685.1). Classification (NCBI taxonomy): domain Eukaryota; kingdom Metazoa; phylum Chordata; class Mammalia; order Diprotodontia; family Petauridae; genus Petaurus; species Petaurus breviceps. The sequence goes on from NW_027186377.1 coordinate 2,618,525, forward strand.
ATTTCTCCTTTCTTTATTGTGCTCATTTAGTAAACTGTTCTCCTGCTTCTGCTTGCTTGGCTCTGCGTAAAGTCACAGACGTCTTCCCAAGGTGTTCTGAATCCCTGATTTTCGTCACAATATTCTTCTGCATCTGCACACCAAAGTTTGTTTAGCTGCTTCCTAATCAATGGTCACTCACTTTGGTTCTAAGATTTTTTTTGCTTTTACCACAAAATACTTCTGCTATAAATATTTTCTGTGTATATGTACACATATGTGTATGTATGTGCACGCATCCATGTGTATGTGTACATATGCATATACATGTGTGTGTGATTTATTTCTCTATCTTTGATTCCTTTAGTCAAATGCTTCATGGTGGAATTATTGGGTCAAAAGGTACAAAGAATCACCTGACTTTTCTTGTATACTTTGAAATTGTTTCTCCAGAACAGCCGGATCTGTTCACAACTCCACTAACAGCCTCTATTCACACATCAAGCCTGTCTTCCCACAGCTCCACCAACAAAGTATGAGTGTGATCATCTTTCCAAAGTTCCTCTAACAAAGCACATGCATTTCAATGACAACACCTTGGTTAATATCTGGTAAAGAATCTGAGGAAAATCAAACTCTGCGTTTCTTAACAGGAAAACACCCAAGGCAGCTGTTCTGAGGACGAGCTGTAAGCCCTCATCCCCTTGCTGTTTTTCCTTCCTCCGTTTCACACACACTAGTCCCCTGGTCCTCACTACCCGCTGTCTCTGAATGTGTTGCGGTCTCCAGTTCATTCGTCCCATCGAGTCCTGTGGTCTGCTATCTCCATGCTAGGTGGATGGCTACTTTTCACACAGGACAGCTCATGTTGTGTTTTCTCCATCATGGCTCTGCTGGATTTAATTTCTCCTACCAGGAGCAGAGAAGCCCAGAGATCCAGAGGCCTCTGTTTGTCCTTAGGGCATCTGCTGTGGTTGTGCTGGAGATGTTCAGAACAACCTTCCTCTGAGCCATGAACTTATGAACTGATGATTTTATGAAATCCAACCCTGGCTATTGTTACAACATAATCCTCCCTGACTTCACCACCCAATTTTTCTGTAACAGCCAGCGCTCCCTTCCTTTTCCTGTCAGAGAGATCTAGGCTTCCAGGATTGGGCCATCCATCTCCCAAATCCCTGCTTTCTGTGGGCCTGCCAAAGACTATTCTCAGGCTCCCAGCTCGGCTCCTTGGCCTGTAGTCATGGGCTGTTCTGGTGGGCAACTGCTGAGTCCTCCCTCCCTGCCATCTCCAGCCAGCCCTGCTAACCTGGTGACCAGCAGGAGGAATTTACAAAGTCAGTCTATTAGCCCCTGAGAGGACCTTGGAGGATGGACGTAGAGCCACAGGCTCAATGGGTGGGGTCAGTAACATGATGCAAGTGCACTAGCTGCTGTAGAGAACGAGGCACTAAGGGAAACAGAAAGCGTCCCTGGACACAGTCAGAAAATGCAGGGTCTGATCCGGGCTCTAACACACAGGTTTGGTGACCTTGAATAGGTCACTTCCTGCTCTGAGGCTCAGCTGCCTGCTCTGCAAAATGGGGGTGGTGTCTACCTCAAAGGGTGGTCGTGGGAGGGGACAAAATTCTATAGAAATGTTAGTTATTATTGTCACAGCGGTGAGCCACACAGTGCGCGATGTTACATTTCTACCGTCTGCTTCAGAGGAAAGGTGGAAGGATAATGCTTTGTAATTTATCATCATCATCCTCACTGCTACTGCTACTACTACTACTACCACCACCACTACCACTACTACCACTACCACTACCACCACTACAGCTACTACCACTACGGCTACCATTACTACTACTACTACTACTACTACTACTGCTACTACTGCTACTACTGCTACTACCACTACAACTACTACCACTATTACAGTTGGGAATAGGGATAAAGATAGGGACTTGACCTGTTATTTGATTGGTATAACAAACTGCCTTATGAGGAAATTTCCTTTACCAATGCAGGTGAGTCTTCTTCTCCTCCTCCTTCTTTTTTTTCTTCTCCTTCTCCTTCTTCTTCTCTTCCTCCTCTTCCTCCTCCTCCCCACCTCCTTCTCCCCTCCTCTTCCCCTTCCTCCTCCTCCTCTTCCTCCTCTGATCTCATTGGTGTACAGAATTCTCAGTGAAGACACTCCTTCTACCCATGCAGATTGTCCCCTGTTATATACTTAAGATCTGAGAGTTGTCTGGGTCCTTAGGAGGCTTTTATTTGCCTGAGGTCACATACCCAATGTGTACCAGAGACAGGGTTTGACCCCAGGTCTTCCTAACTCGGAGTTGGGCTCTCTGCCTACAATGCAATGCTTCCTTTTTTTTGTTACTATTTTTCTCATTCTTTTCATTTCCTGGTCAATGGAATTCAGGCAGAAAAGGTCCTTGGAAAACATGCTATCATGCTGATGTTTTTCTATATTTGACACTGGGCAGAAATTGTGTGGGCAGATGAAATACCTGCTTTTAGTATCCCAGGGAAGCACTAAGTTAGGAATTCCCTGGTCAGCTCATTGAAAGCCTCTTTGGGCACTTCCATACTGAACAGGCTGATGGAGATGGCATGGAACTGGCTCCCTGTTCCCATATGACTTGATTTTGTTCTATTTTTCAGCAAGGTCTTGATATGTTGAGAACTTTCCTTTCTACATAATTTAGTGACTAGGAGAAGTTGGCATAGTGAAAGCTATTAGAACCGTTGTTCTGAAACATGTGTGGATCAGCATTATGTCCAGGAAATGGCAGACATCGTTCTGTCTAAGCATCATCTGATTCCCTGACAGTGTATTGGATGAATCCTTAAGTATGGGGGCTGAATCTGCAGCATGGGCATTTGTCATAGTATATGAATAAAAAGATAGAGGTGGGAAGCTGGGGGGAGCCATGGTGCACAGAGCCTTGGACCCAGAGTCAGGAAGACGCAGCTCCCTGGGTTCAAATCTGGCCTCAGACACTTATTAGATGTGTGACACTGGGCAGGTCATTTAACCCTGTTTCCTCATGTGTAAAATGAGCTGGAGAAGGAGATGGCAAGCCAGTCCAGCATCTCTGCCAAGAAGACCCCAAATAGAGTCACAGAGACCCAACCCTGACTGAACAATGGCTGATGGAAGACAGACCACGGAATGCCAATTGGGCCACTTGAATGAGTCTTTTGGGATCGTTGGCAGGGGCTAAGTTTTGCAGTGATGAGCGGCACAGATTCTCTTGCTTCCCTAATAAGGGAAGACTTCAGCTTGAGCCAGGCTCCTTAAGAGTGACCATTCTGTAATTTCTGGTGGCAGAGACCTGGCCTTGTACTGCTCTCATAACGCCTGGTGCTTCTCTGTTCCCATAGTTCAGCCTGAGGAGCAGCATTGCCGCCACCTTCATGGTCAGGCCATTTGCTGGCCGTTCAGTTGCCCTGTCTCATCTCCCTCTCTCTGGCCCACTATCACATCCACTATCTTCAGAGTTGGTTTGCCTTCTGACTCTTCCCTTATTGCCTCCTCTCATCTCTGATTCACGCTTCCTACCCTTTCTCTAGTAACTCCATCTCTGAGTAATCTCAGACCCGATCTGACTCAAGGCAGCGTCTCCTAGAGTAGCTGCACTGACATTGGGAGCAAACTTGCCAGCCCACTCATGCTTCCTACTGTCCTTCATCAGCCCAGACTTGGCTCACTTCAATTCAATTTTCTCCCATGTGCTGGCAGAGATGATGCCTGACCTCTCTCTGGCTCCAGGCTGGTTGCAGCTGACACTGACTGGCCCTCAGTCCATTATGAAACTGAGTCAGGAGAATCCAATCTAACTCTCTCATTTTTTAGATAAGAAAATTAATTTCTCTTCCCAGGAAGTCAAATAACTCCCCCAAGGTCACACAGTGGGCTGGCAGCAGAATCGTTTCCTTGTCTAGGTCTCTTTCTCCTGAAAGGTGTGGTGTGGTTCTCTTTATGTACCTTTGGGAAGAAAGGCTGTGCTCATCGAACTCCACTGGAAGTGGCTTCAATACGTGTGAAAGTTGGAAAGGCCATGGACCCAACTCAATTCCGGAAAACACATTTGCTCCATTCAGCAAGTTGCAGGCCCTCCTGCCCATCACTGGCCAGTAAAGAGGTCATTCAGGAGCCTCTGTAGAACGGCTGGTAGAGTGGCTGGCATTTGGTAAAGTCCTCATGAGAGCATCTTTGATGGCAATGGGTGCTCGGGTGGGGGACTCCAGAGCTGGAGTTGGGCTCCTTGGACCAAACTTTCACTTTTATTCCACTTTTAGACTTTTGACTTGAAGTCCTTATTAGGATTATTTTCCTTTTAGAATTAAAGTACTAATACCTCTTCTTTTTCATAAATATATATTTTTAATAATTACATGTTAAAACAATTTTTTAAACATTTGTGTTTTTTTTAAGTCTCGAGTTCCAAATTCTGTCCCTCCTTCCCTCCCTCCCTTCCCCCTCTCCTGAGATGGTAAGTAACCAGAGATAAGTCATACATGTTCAATCATGTAAAACATTTCCATATTAGTCATTTTGTTCAGGAAGACTCAAATAAAAGAAAAAGAATGAAAGAAAAAAATTAAAAAACAGTAACATACTTTAGTCTGTGTTCAAACAATATCAGTTCCAGGTGTAATCACCCACCCAGTGAGCCTACCCTTATAGCAAAGAAGCATAGCCCAACAAAACCAGCTGGCAGAGCAATCTCACATAGTGCATGCACTATTCTGTATCCACAGCACCCCACCTCTCCAAGGTAAAAGGCAGCTTTCAGCTGCTGCATCCCTCGTTGTTCTATTTCCCATCATTCCCAGTGCTCGGCACAGTGACTAGCTCATGCCTGGTACTTAATGTTTATTGATCTGTTGATTTTCCTAGTGTGTGTCACTCTGCTAGTTTCTGTTTCTGCATCCATTCCTTTGCATCTCCCCAAGTTTATTGAATTCCTTATAATTATCATTTCTCACAGCACAATAAAACTGGGAGACTCTTCATGAGCTGTTAATACCTCAGACCTTCAGGGTCTGGGATCTCATCAGTGTGGGGGCTCCAAGCACTGGGGGAAGTCCTAAGCCATTCATGACTTAGTAAAAAGTCTTACATGTTATGGTGGCCAAAAATAACTAAAGAAACCGCCCAGTGACCAGCTTGCTGAGGAGCTCTCCAGACGGAGCTAGGCTCTTCCCCGGATGATCCCTAGACAGACGGTCTGAGGGCTGTATATACATCTGTGTAGACGTGACTGTTGGGAAGAGACGAAAGCACCAGAGGAGAAAGACAAGTGAAGAAGACTCGGAATAGAGCCTTGAGGGTCTCCCACACCTAGAGGGTGGAGATAAATGGCAATCCAGCAAAGAAAGAAAGCTGAAAGAGAACAGACTATTGAAGTCAAGAAGAGAGAGTCCCCAGGTTGGGTGGTCAGGATGTTAGGACCCACAAATGGGTCAGTACTGGCAAAGGAGACAAGGAGCTGAAGGACTGAGATATCAGTAGGTCATACAGCTAAGAGATTGTTGGCGACCTTGAAGAGAAGACACTGGGTCTGGAAGTCAAACTGCAAAGGACTGAGGAATGAGCATGGATTGAGAACGTGGAGCCTTTGGCTTTTGTCAGGAGTTTGGCTGAGAAAGGAAGTTTAAGCAGAACGTTGTTAAGAGGGTGGGGATGGGGAAGGGCTTTGTGGCTAAGACAAACGAGGATCAGCTGTAGAAACGAGGAGATTTAGCCTGTAAGAGAGAAGATTCATGCGATACATGAGCAGGGCTATGTGGGAGCCAAATGAGCGGGCCCTCAGGAAGCTGTTGTTACACTTTCAGAGCGAGCCTTACTCTTTGGAAATCTTCAATCACTACAGATCAAGGCCCGATTTATTGTTTGGTTGATGTTTAGACTTGAGAGTGAAAGAGAAAACGTTAATAATTCAGAATACGCTCAAAAGTGTTTTCTGGTCTCATTTTTTGGTGGCAGTGGTGGTGGTGGTGAGAGTTGGCTATTACCCACTTCCCAGCACACCTCTGGACATGGTAGGTGTCTTCCCGTATATGATGGAGTCTCATGGGGAAAAGGAATGAGACTTCGTATGTTTGGCTCTAGAGGTCAAAATCAGGCATGATAGATGGGTCTTACAAACAGCTCTCTCAGCATGGAAAGAGCCAGCTCAGGAGGTGGTGAATTTCCCCTCCTTGGAGGGGAAGTTTTCAAGGAAAGGCTGGATGAATACCAGAATTGATCTTGTGTCCTGGGAGACACTGGCACAGGACGGCTCAGCACGGCGTGCCCACATCAGAGAAGCTGCTGAGCTCTGTGAGCAAAGCAGAACTGAGACAGCTCAGAGGAAACGCACCATGAGCAGGTTTGGAGGATCCAGCCCAAATGTTCACAGGGACTATTTGTGCCCGAGCTGTGGGAGAACATTCTGGGCTCCTGTTGCTCTGATTGGCCACAGTCGGGCACATTGAAGCTTGACTCGAGCAGAGTGAGGCCATTTTAGCCCTCTTCAAGAACAGACAACGACCAACTGATTCAGTTCAGGGCATGTTACCAAGACTGTGAAGGGAAGCCTTCGTTCTCCCTGGGGATCCCTGGAAGGCACTTCAGTTCAATTTAACAAGCAGTTATGAGGACGATCTATTATGTGCTGGGGTCCACCCTGGGCGCTAGCTTCAAAGAAAGAATAATAATCAGCATTTGCACATCTGCACATATCAGCTCCTTTGGAGTTCCCAACATCCATACTATTGGTCCATTTTACAGATAGCAAAGTTGGACTTGGGGAGGGGATGTCTCCCAAGATCACATGGCTAGAGAGTGCCTGAATTGGAATCCCCAGCCTGAGCTCCAGAGGATCTTAAGGGTCTCTTCCTGCCTTGTTTCCTGGCATTAGCTCCCTGGACATTCTAACATTCTAGGTATGAGGCGTGGGCATGGAAGGGGGGACAGAAAGTCATGTGTGTATGTAGAGTTGCTTGTCACCAGGAGTCCCTGTCCCTGGGAGGGGGCAGGGCTCCCAGAAGCACTGTCTGTCCCTGCTCTTAGCGGAGGGCTTGGCCACGAACACAGCTCCCTGAGCTTCGGGAAAGAGGGGCAAAGTCTCCCAAGTAGGGGGGCCCTTGGATCTGGGACCAACTAGAGCTAGGATTGAGATTGTGCCAAGCATTTGGCTTTTCAGAAAGTGCTCGAGTGGGTGGGCTTCAGTGCGCGGGGCCTGCTCCTTGGGGTTCTCAGCTCCTCCACTCAGGGTCTACACAGGCTGGGGCCAGGCTGCCCAGGTCCTGCTTGTTAGAATGCCTTCCAGGGCTGCCTAGCCTGCAGCTGTGTGGGGGCTCCCCTGGCCAGGGCCCTGGAGATGGTGTAAGCTGCAGGTGGCTTGATCCCTCATCCAACTCCCCTTCCTGAGCTAAGCATGTGTTATCTCTGCTGCCTTTCCATTGCCAAGGAAAATATCAGTGATCCTGTAGCCCTGGACCTGGGCTGGGGGAGGCTCCTTGCCTCCAAGGCCATCCATCCATGGGGGGTTGTCTCTGCAAAAGTCCACAATGGGATGAGAGGCAGTGTGGTGTAATGGGAAGGACACGAGAGACTCCGGAGTTACCTCACCCTAGAGCTCACTCTCCCCATCTGCAAAGCTAGGGGATGGGAGAGGCACCTGGAAAAGCGGCTGAACCTGGAGTCAGAAAGATCCAATTTCAAATCCCACCGTTGATATTTATTAGCTGTGTGACCCTGGACAAGTCTTCTCTCTGGGTCTCAGTTTCCCCAGATGTAAGAATGAGGGGATTGGCCTCTAAGGAATATTCCTGCTCCCAATCTATGGCCCTAGGACAAATTTACCACCAAGTCACATGGACTTCCTGGGGCTCTGTGAGCTTTCAGCCCTGATGCCTCCTAGACCACCTGGCAGGGACTTTGTAGGCTCTGATGGGGACCCATCATCAGCTATGGCTTGGATCAAGTTCCTCTCCCATCCCTTCCAATCCTAAAACCCTGTGGCTCAGGTCTCACAGGGATCCCTGGTGCGATCTATCAATAAGCATTTGTTAGGGGCTTGCTCCATGCCAGTACTGGGCTAAGCTTTGGGGACCCACAGAAAGACAAGAAGGCCATCGTAGCCCTAAAGGAGGGATGCCCGATGGGCATCATGGGCCGCTCCACTGCTGCTCCTGGACAGATACCCAGGGGAGCCCTGGGGGGTCCGGCGGCAACCCGTCTGGGTGGCTAATGGGGGACCATAGACAAGGGCTGCACAATCAGGGAATGAATGAAGCATTTATTAAGGACTTGTTGTGTGCCATCAGGTGACAGGGCAGGACTGGAAGCCCAGTCCCCGAGGTCAAAATTCACTTTCCATCCAACATGCAATGTGGTTTCTCAGATTCAAAGGAACATGATACATGTGACCGAGTGATCTTCAGTACCGACCTTTGGGACCTTCCCCAACAGCAGTGAAGGCAGGGGCTCTCTGAAGTGATGCCCCATTGGACATCAACATGGCAGACCAGCTTGGTGACACTGGGGAATGCTGCCAAGCTTAAGCACATTATCAGACCTAGGCTGCACAGGGGAGCGTGCCCCTGAGCCTCTGAGGGGAAGTGGGTTTTTTTCTGGTTGTCTTAGAAGTAAATGTTCCTTAGGCAGAGCTAAGGATGTTGCATATGTAAATGGAGCTAAGTGGCCTAGGTACTGTCTCCTAACCTCGAGGGGACACAGCCGATGCCCTCTGAGAGACTCTGGGCCCCCCAGAGCCCCAGGGATTGATGCAGATGGCACAGGTCTGCCTCTGGGTCTGAAGGGACTTGCTCCCAACACATAGGCCCAGATACATTCAGTGACATGCCCAGGGCCACCCGGCCAGCGTTCCGGGCTGGTACCTGCAGAAGGCCGTCTCCTTGTTGGGCTCAGACGGTCCTTTCTCTTGTTGGCAGGCAGCTGCCCATGTTCCTGGGCCTCTGGCTGCAGAGCTATAGAGGCCTGTCCCCCATCTTCCCCAGCCCCTGCCTCCCCCATGGCCCCCAATCACACACATTCTTGCCCTGGGTTCAGCTGTGAGTGTTATTTTTGTAGCTGGGCCTGGGAAGGTGTGTAACCTGACTCCTGATAGCAGCCTGGCCGATTCTATTCGGCCACAAAACCGTTCTGGGGCCTTTTGGCACGCTTTCTGTTATTGCATGTCTGCAGGTGTTTAGTAAGTGGATTAATGGGGAGCCCCAGGAATGCAGGCAGCCCCTCCTCACCCCCCAGCTGAGTGGTGCTGAGGAGGACGGGACCATTCATTTCCCAGAGTGGCCATGAATGCCGATGACAGGCCTGCCCTCACACACCGGACAGATCTGAGGTGGCTGCAAGCTGGCAGTGACCACAGTGGGAGTGAGGGGGCTCTCCCCCCACCCCGGGACAAGTTTATGCAGACCTCAGAGCCACAAGAGGGCCTTGTCATCGAAGCAGGCGGGAGAGGAGGGGGCCTGACACTCCCTCGACTGGCAACGGGCTCCATTAGCTTAAGGAGGAATGGCCTGGACATGACCTGTCCCTCCAACCCCCAACCCCCACGAGCATACGCTTAGGAATGGAGTGCTGGAAGGGCCCTTGGGGGCATCTGGTCCAGGACTCTCCTTTTACAGATGAGGAAACTGAGCCTCAGAGATGCTAAACTCAAACACTGTGTGTGTATGTGTGTGCTTGTGTGTTAGAGTGTGCATGTGTGAGTGTGTGTGTGAGAGAGAATGTGTGAGAGAGTGTGTGTATGTGTATGTGAGAGAACGTGTGTGAAAGAATGTGTGTGAGAGAGAATGTGTATGTGTGAGTGTATGAGAGTGTGTATGAGATAGAATGTGTGTGAGTGTGTGTGAAAGTGTGTGTGAGTGTGTGTGAGAGAATGTGTGAGAGTGTGTGTGTGAGAGAGAGAATGTGTGAGAGAGTGTGTGTGTATGTGTATGTGAGAGAATGTATGTGAGTGTGTGTGTGAGAGTATGAGAGAGAATGTGTGTGTGAGAGAGAATGTGTGTGTGTGTGTGTGTGTGAAGTGGGATCTGAACAAGTCCAGAACCTTCTCTACTAAGTCCCTGGCTTTTATTTCTTTGAAATGTCTCTAAAAACTATTTATTTTATGGTGTATGTGACATTCAACTTGGAAAAAAAACAGTTTAATTTTTTTTTATTTTGGGTGAGAACATCCTCTGTCTCTGTGTCTATCTCTGTCTCTGTCTCTCTCTGTCTCTCTTCTCTGTCTCTCTGTTCTGTCTCTGTCTGTCTGTCTCTATCTCTCTCTCACTCACACACACACAGACACACAGACACATACACTCTCTTCTTATCTAGACAGTGTGGCTTTGCTGTGTGACTTGCTGCCCACTGGTTGTGGACCTCGATTGCAGAGAGATGTGTGATCTTTTTTGGAAGCTTGAACTCCAGAATAAGAATGGCAGGGCTCAGGACTTTCTTTTGTTCCAGTCACATCTGCCATAGAAAGTTGATTTTTTCCCCTTTTTTCCTGATATGTAGAAGTGCTGAAATATGCTTATTCATTGATGGATCTTCTGTGGGTGTACCTGGTCCAGTTACCCCCCCCCCCCACCTTCGTTATATATAAAGCTGAATCTCTTCTACACCTTATGACCACTAAAACTTGTAGACTTTACTTGAAAACATTCACCTTCCATCAAACCTACTTTCTTCTCTTTTCTTCTTCTTGGAGATCTTGGAGTCATGGGCAGCAATGGGACTTTTCCTGGTTGGAAGGAGGGCTCTCCCATGTCCCCTCCACTGCTGTAGCCTGGCCTGGAGGGGAAGGGAAAGGAATCTGTTTCTCTCACACCCAGAATTCACATTCTGTGTCTTTTGGAACCTGGCAGCTGAGAATTCTGTCCTCCCTTGTAACTAATCTCCCTTATACAAGACCCACCTGAGAATTTCCTTCTCTAGGCTGAAGTAATCCCCACAGACCCATCTGTTTCCTTTATTTTGTCAGCCAATGAGGACTCAACATCACAATGAAAACTACACTGTTCGACATCCTTCCCAGCCCTTCCCCTGCTGCCTTTGTCTCAACTGTCTGCCTGTTGGCTTCTCTCTCGTGCCCAATGATGTCTACATTACTCTTGCCTTTTGGATGGTTTCCTCAATTTGTGGGCTATGGGAACAGGAAGGGAAGGAGGCTGAGGACACAGAGTCCAGAACATCACATTTCTTATGCCACTATAAGGGCCTCCTTACAAAGACCCTTTGCATTGGCACGAGTACCATGGTCATCCTTCCAGCAAAGAAACTGAGTCTCTGAGAGTGCTCAGGAGAGACAGAGCTGGGGTTCAAACCAAGGACTCCTGACTGTGTGTCCTGTCTTCTTGGGACTGCTACTGGTGAGAGACCAGTCTAGCAGGTGACACAGTAACATGCCTTTAAAACAAACAAACAGACTACTAAGTGCCAGGTACTATACTGGACACTAGTGATACAAAGACACAGAGAGAGACAGAGAGAAGAGAGATAGATAGATAGAGAGAGAGAGAGACAGAGAGAGAGAGAAGAGAGAAAGACACAGAGAGAGAAAGACAGAGGCAGAGAGAGCAGAGAAATAGATGGAGAGGGGGGAGAGAGAGAGACAGAGAGACAGAGGAGAGAAAGAGATGGAGACAGAGACAGAGAGACAGAGAGTCTTTGAGTATCTCTGTTGAGGAAGAGCATATGAAACATTCACTCCATAGAATAGAGCACGTCATAGTTAGAAGTGATCTGAGTGATTATTCAGCTCCATCCCCCCATTTTACGGGCATCCCAGACACTGACACCAAAGAGCGAAGAGGATTTGTCCCAAACACCCAAAGAGCCAATGGCAGATCCAGCTCTAGAACCTGCCTCTCCTGGCTCCTGGCTGGTGTTCTAATGTCCTCCAATGCAGTCACTGGATGCTTACTCATGTCTTGGAAAGGGCGCTGAGTCTTAAAGACTCGGTCAGGTGAGCACATGCTCAGGAGGGTCTTGCCCAACGTGGGAAGCCTGTGGGGAGGGCACTACTGAGAGACTGACTCAGTGTGAGCAGGCCAGTCACCATGGTGAGTCAGCCTCACCACAGACACTCATGAGTCTAGTCCACTGAGGCATGGCAGGAGGAGGGTGGGTTGGCCCTCCAGAATGTTGATCTTGATCCTCAGCATCCTGAGGTCCTGCCCTATTGTGCATTCTATCTTCATCTTTTGGAAGTGAGAGGGTCTCTGTGTTAGAGGGGTGTGCCTGCCTACCCTGGGCCTCCCTCCACCACTGCCCTCTCTAGCCTGGTTTACATTTTCAAGAGTTTCTGGAAATGTCATCCCTTCGCAGCCAATGTGGGCATCACCAAGCCAATATCCCAAGCCTTTTCTCTAGTCTAGTAGGATCTGCCACAGTTTGGGTTCCATTGGTGCAGCAAGAAAGAAAGAAAGAAAGAAAGAAAGAAAGAAAGAAAGAAAGAAAGAAAGAAAGAAAGAAAGGAAGGAAGGAAGGAAGGAAGGAAGGAAGGAAGGAAGGAAGGAAGGAAGGAAGGAAGGAAGGAAGGAAGGAAGGAAGGAAGAAAGGAAGGAAGGAAGGAAGGAAGGAAGAAAGGAAGGAAGGAAGAAAGAAAGAAAGAAGGAAAGGAAGAAAGAAAGGAAGGAAGGGAGAGAAAGAAAGAAAGAAAGAAAAAATAAAGGAAGGAAGGAAAGAAAGAAAGAAAAGGAAAAATAGTTTATCAAGTGTTTGTTGTGTGCTATGACTGTGTTACATTCTGGTGCTACACATACAAAACCAAAGACATTTCCTGCCCGCATGGAGCTTATATTTTAATAGGTGAGTTGTGGCCATGGTGGGGTGATTTTTTCAGGGAAGACCCAAGAATGGTGGTTGGTGACCTAAGAAATTAGATTGGCACACCCTTCCAGTAGCTGGGGCATTGGGCTCTGATCCCAGAGCTGGGAGTTCAGGCTGGCAGAGTGGGCACTGTCTGGGGCTAGTGTTTAGGGTCCTCTATATCCCACAAGAAGAAATCTGGGGAAGGGGCCCGGAGGGAAGAGAGCCAGACCATAAGTAAGACCATACCCAGGGCTCCCACTTGGCAACACTCTTCTTCGTTAGCTAGATCCTGTCCTTTCTTCCAATATGTGCATGTTTTATTCCCAAATTAAGAAGACAAAGGCTTACCCTTACTTTGTAAACCAAACCAAATTCATCATTCCAGCTAGATGGAATGATGCCTAGAGTCTGGAAGCCCTTGAGTTCAAATTTAGCCTCAGATATTTTCTAGATGTATGACCCCGGGTAAGTCACTTAACTTCTGTCTGCCTCAGTTTCTCAACTGTAAGATAAGGGGGCTGGGGGAGGGGGATAAGCCTTTACTAGTGCTTGCTGTGCATCAGGCACTGGGGAGGCAGGTGCTATTTGGAGACAATAACAGCACCTGCTTTCCGGGGTTGCTGTGTGGACCATATGCAATAGTGAGCCCTCACTTAGCACTGGACCTGAAGCACGGGAGGCTGGTCATGATGCTTGTTACCAGCTCCGTTCCCTTGCCCTTCCTTGCCCCTGCATGCCCTTTGGAAACTAAGCAGCCTGCAGTGAGTTTTCCTGCCTCCCTTCCCTTCCCTGGGGGGTATCTCCTGGGTGGTGGGGGAGGGGCTCGAGCTGCCTGGGAAGCATGGAGCTCAGAGACCTTGAGGAAGCTGAGGGGTGGGGTAGGGGCTTTCCATTTTGGGGGGAAAGTGATGAGACCACACGTTTAACTAACCTTTGTCCTCTGGAAGTCCCTTTCCCATGTGCTTCCTCCTTCAGGAGGATGCTTGGGGCCAGAAGGGTCCCGGTGGGGTCTGAAGGAAAGCCTTTGTATCCTCTGAAGAGCGGGGATTGTGTTCCCTCATGACTCAGGGCATGCCCACCCTCTGGCTGAGGGCAGTCCCACCAGGGATGTGTGGTGTTTAGTCCTTTTTGTGAACAATTGACATAATCACGTTGGTCTGCCTGTGAGAGTGGGGAGTTGTTCAGACCTGTAACCCCCTGGCAGATCGCAGGAAACTTCTCAGGTCCGATTACATTTCATCACAGAGGGTGAATTAATGCCTTTCAGCCCCAGCCTTTGCTCCAACAACCTCCCTGCTCTCAGCTGTTGACTGGAAGATCAGACCGGGTCATCCATGGAGGCCCATGGAGGGGGAGGCTGAGCCCAGACCCTTTAGGACCCTTTTAGCATTCACGGGCAGGAGAGACGCTGGAACTTGGGCCGAGCCACATGGCTACGGGGCACAGCTCTGATCCTGACTGGTAACAAAGCCTCTCAGGAAGGACGCTGAGGTCCCCTAAGCCTTAGTCTGCTTCTCTGTAATATGGGCACAATAATCCTGCATCCCTCCACCCCCAGAGCTCAGAAGGCTGTGAGGGCCTCTTGTATCCCTAACTGGAAAAAGAATGGGATAGAACTAAATACAATGGAGCCGAGGGGATATGCTAACCATGTCGTTCAGAGGGAGCTTTTGGTTCAGGGATGAGGGGTCCCAACCTTCCTTGCCTTCTCTTCTCTGCAGGGGAGAAAACGTTTGCTAAACACTGCCCAAGAATGTTTAAACCACTTAAGGGAATGTACTCTTTTTTCAAGCACCCTTAAGTATGTTTAGAGAGCACTAGCTCCTGGACCATTCACGGCTAATTGCAGGCCATTTTTAATCTCACAGATACAGCTGATTCCTCAGAAAAGATTCCTCAGCAAGAGCAGGTCTAGAGGATGAGGTCTGGGAAAGAATTCTAGAATTAAAGTCAGTCTAAATTCTTGTTATGCCCTGGAAGACCTTGGAACAGCCCCTTTCCTCCCTGGGTCTCAGTTTCCCCATCTGTAAAAAGAAGAGGTGGGCTTAGATTCTTCCAAGGTCCTTCCCATTTCTACATCTCTGACCCTAGTTCCAGTCATCCATTCCTACATCCAGTAGGCTTCAAATGAATTAAACAGGGGGTTAGAGTAGGCCATTGCTAAGCGTCCTTTCTTAGGCAGAGAATATTATACGGAGGACTGGGAGACTCGGTCATGGTTCTGCCATTAGTCTGCTGTGAGATCCTGGGCAAGACACGTCCTCTCACTGGGCTGCAGCTTCTTCCTCATGAATTGACCAGACGACTTGTAAGACCCCCCCCCCCCCAGTTCTGCGTTCTTAGGCCCTTCTCAGCTCTGACACTCCATGATCTATGGCAGCTAGGGGGCGCCACATTGGATGAATCACTAGGTTTGGCGTCAGGAAGATGGGAGTTGAAATCCAGTCCTAGACTGATGTGACCCTGGACAAGTGACTTCATGGCCGTCTGCCTCCATGTCCCTAACTGTAACGTGGGGTACTAACAGCATTTATTTCTCGGGACTGTTATGAGGAGGTAATATTTGGGAAGCGTTTAGCACAGTGCCAACTGATGCTTAATAAACACTTATTACCTTTCTCGGCTGTGTTGGAGGCCCCTGCTATCTCTGACACACTGTTTTCTGTTCCAAAGTCCTCCTCCCCTGTTCTGAAATCTTGTGTTCTATCTCCCAAGGTCTTTTCCAAGTCTAGTATTCTGTATCCAGCGTTCTCCCAATTCTGACTGCCTTTATTTTAGATTATTTTCAGTCAATAAACTTTTTTTAAAAAGCGCCAGTGATGTGCCAGCCACTGTGTGACGCATTTGTGATGCAAAAAGAGACAAAAGGCAGTCCCTGCCCTAAAGGAGCTTACGATGGAAGGGGGGGGGGAGACAACACGTAGACAACCATGTGCCACAAGACACATACAGGACAAGTCGGGCATAATTAGGGAAGGGGGGCCAGAATTCAGGGGTACTAGGAAAAGCTTCTTGTAGGAGGGAGGATTTGGGATTTAGCTTGGGAAAGGTAACCAGGGCAGGTGGAAGGTGGAGAAGAGGGTTGAGAATGCTCGAGGCACTGGAGACATTCAGTGAAAATGCCCTGGAGATGGTGTCTCTTTGGAGGAACAGTCACTGACCGCAGAATGTATGGAAGGAAGGGAAGCATAAGAAGACTGGAGGGGAGGAAGCGCCAACGTAGGAAAGGCTTTTAATGGCAGAGAATTTTATTGAATGGAATCCTGGAGGCAATAGAGAGATGATGGAGATTTTCGGGTAGGGAGCAGTGACTTAGTCGGATCTGTGCTTTAAGAAAATCACTTTGGTGACTGAATGCAGGAAGGACAGGAGTGTGGAGAGACTGGAGTCAGGCTGACCCCCCAGCGGCTATTGCAATAGTCCAGGTGTGAAGTGATGAAGCTCTGAACCAAAGTGGGGGCAGGGTCATAGGAGAGACATAGAGGACAGATGCTGTGGAGGTGAAATTAACAAGGGATGTTGAAACTGACCAGAGATGGTGCAGAGGTGAAATAAACCAGAGATGCTGCAGAGGTGAAATCTACAAGAGATGCTGCAGAGGTGAAACTGACCAGAGATGTTGTAAAGGTGAAATCAGCAAGAGATGCTGCAGAGGTGAAATCAACAACGGATGTTGAAATTGAAATTGGCCAGAGATGTTGCAGAAGTGAAAGAGGCCTTGGCATCATAAGCAAACGGGGAGGGGAGAGAGTGAGGAGGCCGGGGTGACTCCCAGGCTGGGAGCCTAGCGGACAGGATGGCACCATTCTCTATAGTAAAAGGGAAGTTTGGAAGGGGGAAGGATTTGGGAGGGAAAGATGACTTGTTTGGATATGTTGGGTGTCAGCTATAGATAAGGATAGCTAGCGTTTGTCTATCACAGAAGGTTTTCAAATACTGTATTATTTGATCCTCTTAACAGCTCTGGGAGGTAGGTGCTTGGATTATTCCCATTTCACTGATAAGGAAAAATGAGGCAGACATATTAAATGACTGGCCCAAGGGTTTCTTGCCTTGTTCTCTGCACTGCCTAAGGACTCTATTAGTCTCATGGTCTCTTTCCGGTGATTTTCTTTAAACCCCCTCTAAGTGGTGTTCTTGTCATCTATGCCAATCTCGGTGACTTTATTCCGCCAGTATGAAAAGAAAGTGTTTATGATATTAATGAAGCCCTGATCTCCCCCAGGGCTTCTTATGATGGTTTGGGGAAATGACATTCTCTCTACCGGTAACCTTCTGTCCATCCATTCAGTCCCAAGGAATCCTTCCACACACTGAGCTCTGAAGTCATCATAGCCCCAACCAAAAATCCTTCAGGGGCTTTCCCTGTTGACAGCAGCGCCTCCATATTTCTCAGCAGGACATTAAAAGCCTTTAACTCCCTCCACTTAAATAATTTTTCTCATCCTGGGTGCCACCTGTTCATAATATTTTCCACTAGTAAAATGATGGTTCCTTGAAGGCATAATTCTTTCATTTTTCTCTTTGGGAGCCCAGTGATTAGGACAGTACCTGGTGTAGAGTAGGGGAAAATTGATGCTTGGCTCATTAAATTGCACATACGCACTGTACCGTGGCACCTTTGACTGAGACTGGCTCAGGTGCCTTCTACTCCTCTACTCAGCGGCCTGCTGCCTCACCCCGCTCTGCCCACTCAAACTCTAGGTGCCATTCAAGGCTCAGCTCACATTCTTTTTCCTTCAGGTAACTTTGATGACATCAACTAAAAGAGATGTTCTTCTCTCCCACTCTCACGTTACTGACAGTCAGACTCACTAATCTTGACTCTAAGTCCTGTATTGTATTAGGATACGTGACCACTCATGCGTTTCCTGTGTGTGTCTCATCTCCGCACCACAAGCCTGCTCCCGGAGGGCAGAGGGGCTGGGCTGGGCGCTTCCCTGTCTTCTGAGTACATCTCGTTTGTACATAGTCACTGGATGTTATCTTCCTCTTTACTGCTTAAGAACAGGGACTGTTTCTGTCAATCCCCCCCCCCCCTTCTTTGTATCTCTAAGACTTACATAGTGCTTGGGAAAGGGAGAAAAATGAATAAGCATTTAAGTAGTGCCTGCTGTGTACTAAGTGCATGTGTTTTAACAAATACTAAATCATTTGATTTTAGGATACAGTAAACAATAATTGCTTCTTTATTTGACTCCTCCACGTTGCTGAGGACACAGAACCTTCAAGCAGCATTTGTTTGTGTCTCTGAGGTCCTCCTGGTCCCTTCCTCTGATGTTTTATGGAGTTCATATAGGAGGGAAAAAGTACTTAGTAATAATCACAATAGCTCAGAGCCCCCAGTTAGGAAAATTCCCAACATTCAGAAAGGGTTCAGCTCTCTGTCCTAGTTTAAAGTTTTATGTAGTTCTGTCTAGCTCTCTTTAAATCTGCAGTAAAATTGGGGTGGAGAAAATGCTTAGGTTAAAAAAAGGAGCCTTCTTTAGTAGTCTGTGATTGGTCAGGAATGAGGAGGGGAAGACGGGGAAAAAAGACATTTTGGAGGGTGAACTTCCTCAGTCCTTGAAGAGGAGAGTGCAGGCAGTGGGTGGACTCTGAGTCTTTTCTGAGTCTTCCATGGTCCAAGGCCTCTGCTCAAGCTTTTCCACTCCGCACTTCAGCCCTGTCTCCTTTTCAGTTTCTTCTTTTGGTGGTTGTTCATGCATCATTGTTACTTCCCATGTCCATTTATGTCCTCACCATGGCTGGGGATGCCATCTGTCTGCTAATCCTGCTGCTGCTTAACTCTGGCTGTGCCCACTCTTTCCTCAGTTTGTCTGTCCTGGGCTGGATGGGTCCCTAGAAGGACTCTCAGCTAGAGTTGGGCAGAGGGTAGCCTAAGCAAAGATGGTCATCCCAGCTTCTGGAGAAACTGAGCCAGCAGATTTGTGGACTTTGGGGATTCTCAGCTGGAATGGGCTAAACCAAGGAGGTGTCTGCACTATTTGGGATTGGTTTGAGATTCTCAGGAAATGGGGGTCACCAGGTTGCCAGACTAGATTGGAAAGATCAGGTCAAAGCTCCCCTGCTGATATGTAGTGAGATGGGACCTAAGAGTGACCCATATTTCCAGCCTGGGAAGGATGGGGAAAACCAGTCTTTAAAAAAGAAGTTTCAGGGGCGGCTAGGTGGTGCAGTGAATAGAGCACTGGCCCTGGAGTCAGGAGGATCTGAGTTCAAATCCTGCCTCAGACACTTAACACAAAACTAGCCTTGTGCCCTTGGGCAAGTCACTTAACACCAATTCCCCTACCTTACCCCCTCCAAAAAAACAAAAAACAAAAATAAAATAAAAAACAAGTTTCAGACACATCTAAAGTCTGCCTTCAGGATCAAAGATGGCGATTGTATCTATGTCACTTTCAAGGCTGAGAGGGAATTCTTGTCCCTTTTGATCAATCAGTAAATATTTATTAAGCACTTAAATGGTAAGTCTTAGTTCTCACAGCTGTATTCTTATACTTTCATTTTTATTCAGGTACTGAGCTACATGATACAGTGGATGGAGTTAGAAAGATTCAACTTCCTGAGTTCAAATCTGACCACAGACAGTTACTAGCTGTGTGACCCTGGGCAAGTCATTTACCCCTGTTTACCTCAGTTTCCTCATCTGTAAAATGACCTGGAGAATGATATGGCAAAACACTCCTGTGTCCTTGCCAAGAAAACTCCATGTAGGGTGGCAAAGAGTCAGACAGGACTGAAATGATTCAACAGCAACAACCCACTAGTTACAGAACTTCCAGTTTGGCCTGTGTGTGTGTGTGTGTGTGTGTGTGTGTGTGTGTGTGTGTTTGGGGAAGACACATCCCATGGTCTTCTGAAAATCACTATGTAGGAGGGAACTCTAACAAGAATTCATGGAACTATAATACATATCTACTTACTACTACTACTACTACTACTATAATTACTATTAGGAGCAGTACCACTATCCATAATCACAAGAAAAAATGTTCTAAATCACTGCTGATTAAAAAAATGCAAATTAAAACTACTCTTAGATACCACTTTATACCTATCAGATTGGCTAACAAGTCAAAAGTACAATGAAAAATGTCAGAGGGGATGTGGAAAAAAACATTTTCTTTTTTTTTGGAAAACTTTCTGTTTCCCAAAGAGGTCAAAGAAAAATAAAATGGGCTCACGTGCAAAAATATTTATAGCAGCTCTTTTTGTGGTGGCTAAGAATGGGAAATGGTGGTTATGCCCATCAGTTGGGGAAAGACTGAACACATTGTGGTGTATGATTTTGAAGGAATATTACTGTGCTGTAAGAAATGATAATGCAAATGGTTTCAGAAAAACCTGGGAAGACTTAATATGAATGGATACAAAATGAAGCAAATAGAACCAGGACAACATTGCACACAGTAACTACAATATTGTAGTGATGATCAACTCTGAAAGACTTGACTATTCTGATCAAGACTGATGAAAGCCTGAATATAAATGGAACCATACTGCTCTCTCTCTCTCTCTCTCTCTCTCCCTCTCTCTCTCTGTCTCTCTCTCTCTCCCTCTCTCTGTTTCTCTCTCCCTCCCTCCCTCTCTCTCTCTGTCTCTCTCTGTCTCTCTGTCTCTGTCTGTCTCCATCTCTCTCTCTGTCTCTCCCTCTTCCTCTCCCTCTCCCTTGGTTATTTCTTTTGGAGTAATTTCACAATGTGACTAATATGGAAATATGTTGAATATGATTGTACATGTATGGCCTATATCAGATTGCCTGCTGTCTTGGGGAGGAGGAAAGGGAAGGGGGAAAACTTAAAATTCAAAATCCTATGGAAGTGAATGTTGAAAATGAAAAAGAAACAAATAAATAAATATTTTAGAAAAAAGACAATGATCTGGGACAATTCCAAAGGACTCATGATGGAAAGTGCTATCCACCTCCAGAGAGAGAATTGATGAACTCAGAATTCAGACTGAGGCATACTCTTTTAAACTTTATTTTTTCTTGTCTTATTTTTGTCTGCATTATCTTTTGCAAAGTGATTAATGTAGAAATATATTTTGCATGACTTCATATGTATAATCTGTATAAAACTGTTTGCCTTCTCAAGGGGAAGAGAGGGGAGGGGTGGGAATAAGGAAGGGAATTTGGAACTCAGAATTTTAAAAAAATTGTTAAAATTTGTACATGTAGGGGCGGCCAGGTGGCTCAGCGAGTAAGAGCACCAGCTCCAGTGTTGGGGTGACCTGGAGATCGAATCCTGGACTCAGACACTCAGCACCCCACCCAGACATAACTGGCCGTGTAACCTTGAGCAAGTTACTTAACCCCGATTGCTTAAAAAAAATTGTACATGTAGTTGGGAAATATGTAGAGAAATAAAATATATTTTAAGAAAACAAATAGTCAAGCTATAAGCATTTATTAAATTCCTTTTATATGTCAGGCAAAGCCTTCTTCATATGCCAGATCTTTCTCTTATCCCTCTCACAGAGTTGTGGGACCAGACCAGGGTCTCTCTTCCATCAGGCTTCTCAAGGAGCTCCTCTGGGCATCTCTTCTCTCTATTCATCTCACTCAAATCAATAGAGCAACGTTCAGTGATTAAAGCACCTAGTATGTACTGATACTGTGCTAAGTGTTGGAGATACAAAAGCCTGGCATTCTCTGCCTTCACAAAGCTTACATTCTAAGGGGAGAGAACATATAGATAGATAGACAGATTTAAAAGACAAATATTGTCATATACAAACCAAGTTTATAGATAGATCCAAAGTTCATACAAAGACACAAGGTAAGCTTGGAAAGGGAAGGCACTCGAAGGGGCAGGGAGGGGGATCCTATAGAAGGTGGCACTGGAGCTAAATTGGAAAGAAAACCAAGGGCTACAAGGCATCAAGATGTTCTCTCTGTCTCTGTCTCTCTTCCTTTACAACAATATACTTCTATGTATCTTTCCCAACCCAAGAGATAGTAATCAATAAACAGATATTTATTGAATGATTGATTAATAAATGTGTCTGAAGGGAACACGCCCTACTCTGTACTGCAGTGATATACCTTTTTGCACTTAGGGCTATTCTCCAAATGCTGTGATTTTCTTTTAAAATAGCTTAGATCCACTGGGAAGAAATAAAGAAAAAAAAAGATCAAAGGAAGGGAGGGAAGTAAGGAAAAAGAGAAGGAAGGAAAGAAGGAAGGGAAGAAAAGGGAGGGAGGAGGGAAGGGAAGAAGGAAGAAAAAGGAAAAGAATGAAAAGAACAATCCCACAATGGTCTCTTTGGTAAAGGATTCCTCTTGCTGCCTTAGGGTCAAGGAATCAGCTAGTTTGCTTCCTTTTTCTCCCAGTCTTGGTCTGGGGCCAGACTCTGGGCTGTTGGAAATAATGGTTCTCTCAATGCCTGTGCCCTGGCTGAGAGCCTCTGGGGCCCTTCTTGCTGACCCATGGTCTCAGCCACTTCCACATCCTCCACAGAGCTCCCTGGACCTCTCTATCCCTAGCTCCTCGAAGCTATCTCTGTGTCATCTCCTAGGATCTGAAGCGGTTGGTCCCTCCACAGCCCCGCCCAGTGTGGGTGCAGCAGGGCACATCCCCTGCCTGCTTCCACCTCTCCAGATCAGGGACACTGCCTGGGGCAGTGAGGCTCCCCTCCATTGGCCCAGGAAGCTCTATTCTTCCCTGTGGACAAAAGCCACATTTATCTTCCAAACCAGTGACAACATGCTGGGCAGGAGAACACCCTTTCCCTTCAATAATGCTTCTTTTTTAGTGTTCTTTCCTTCCTTGTCTCAGGAAGATTCACCTGGGTCATTGGAAAAGGGGAACATCTCCAGAAGCCTTGGCCCTGGAGATGCCAGGGGGCTATACATGAACCAATTCTCCCTCAGGAACTTTGCTATTGTAAGTCAGGGCCAAGGCCAGGTTAGTGGTGAGGCCCCCTTAGAACTTCCCTAGACTGTGTCAAGGCCACCAGACCCAGGCAGGGGCCTCAGAGACCCATGCAATTTAGAGCTGGAAGAATCTTTGGACACTATTTAGTCTAATTCTGCCTATTTCAGGGACTAAAGCCCAGAGAGGGGAAGCCATTTGTCTGGGGCCATCAGGGAGCTAAGTAGAAGAAATGAGATTTTATTCTCACTCTTTCATCTTAGACTCCAGGCTCTTTCCACAGCATCCTGAGTGATGGGACTCCTGTGGTGACAGCCCAGGCCACAGTGGACCTCCGTTATGTGAGTAGCCTGGCTGGCTGCTGTCCTTTGTTCTTGAAGAGGACCAGAATGACCTCACTATGTTAGAGCAAAGTCATAGTGTGTCTAGCTATGGCAGAGCCGAGCAATGCGAGATCGGAAGGCTCTCCCACAGGTCGGGCACAGATCGTCGGCTGCAACATTTGCGCTGGATTCTCCGAATCTGCTCAGCCTGCATTTCCTCTGAGCTGTCTCAGTTCTGCTCTGATCACAGAGCCCAGCAGCTTCTCTACCGTGGGCATGCGTGGTGGGCCGTCCTGTGCCTGCGTCTCCCAGGTCACATAATCAATTCCAAAGCTCTTCAGAGAGACCTTGAGAGTGTCCTTGTATTACTGCTTCTGACCTCCACGTGAACCCTTGTCCAGTGTGAGTTCTCCATAAAACAATCTTTGGCAAGTGTATGTTTGGCATTCGAACATCATCGTAATTGCACTCTGCAGTAGAGTTTGAATGTTTGGCGCTTTAATTCGAGTAAAGACCTCAGTGTCAGGTCCATTAGAATTGTTTTAGGAAGATCACCTGACAGGACACGGGACCTCAAGGCCACAGGTTCCCCACCCCTGTTCTAGAGGACCCTCATAGGGCATCCATTCTGATGGACACCCTTGGGACACTCCCGTGTACCCATACTCTTCCTAAAGTGTGGTATCTGTCGCTGAGCCAATGCTCCAGAGGTCCTCTGACCGAAACAAGGGCACGGAGACGATCTTTTCCTTAATCCTGGGAGTTTTCCTCTTACACCAGCCAAAGACCCCATTTACTCACTTGGCATCCATAGCACCCAAGAGATTCACATCGAGCTTGCGGCACGCCTAACACCCTTGGATTTTGTTCTGGTAAACTGCTGTCTAGCCACCCCACCCCATCTTAAACATACAGTACAAGTGGAATGTTTCTTCTGGCCAGGCTAAAATGCTGCCGCCAGTCCATGCATCCATCCATGCATCCTACAACTGACCTTGTTCAGGAAATGGCTCCCTTTCTGAGATTTCAGGACTAAGAGGTGGAGGTACAAGGTTCAGCTCTTGGCTCTGTGGCTTCCTCCCTGCCCTGGGGCAAGCCTATCTCTGTAACTTTAGCCCCAATTCCTTTTTCAGTAACATGACTAGGGACTCTCTTTACTCCCTTCCACCCCAGTGATCTGATTGGTGGACTTGTATCCACAGTCGGAACTGTGATTTCCGGGGAGTTATACTTCCCCATTATCTCCCTTCTCGAGAAGGTGATAAAGTACATAGAGTAATGAACTGGCTGGCCTCAGGAACATTTGTGTTCCCATTCTGCCCCAGACATTTACTGGCTGTGTAACTCTGAGCAAGTCACTTAACCTCCTTTTGCCTCAGTTCTCTTATCTGTGAAATGGGGACAATGAAAAAAATAAATGATAAATAGATATTTATTAAGCAGCTGCTGTTCCAGACACCATGCTAAGTGCTAGGGAGACAAGAAGAGGCAGAAGGCAGTCCCTGCCCTGCAGGAGCCCACTCTCTATGGAGAGCAAGTTGGGGAGAGACAACCAGCATAAAGAGCTTTAAAACAGCAATGGCAAAGACAGTGACGATGACGAAGATGGCCCCAGTGTGGGGCTTGCTCCGTGGGCTGCATGCTTTATGGGAGTGTGAGCGTGGAGGCTTGGCGGCCTCGCAGAATGCTACCTTATATTTGGCACCGGGATAAAAAGGTTAATAGCCAAAGTAATGACGGGCAATTCCTCTGCTTTGAGTGGGGAGGGGAAGATTTGTCCACAGACAGTTAAAATGCCTTCTTCCCCCAAACACGCACAGGGGACATTAGACAGCTTCTCTCCTTGGAGATGATCATAATGCCCTCCTTACTGTGTCTTAGTCATTAACGAGGCTCACCAGTCCTTGCAATTCAGACTGTTGAATCAGCATCAAAAGAACACCAGTCCAAGGGAAAATTCCCCAAAAATCTGAGCCCTCCACCAAGGGAAGACAAGCCATTGTGATACACAGTGACCTCCCTGCTTCAGAAAGGGGACCAGAAACCTTGACAGCAGGTGACTTGTCAGGGATGTGCTGGCCATGTGTGCCCTGCCCTGGGAGGGGGGTGTGGAGGCTTCTTCCTGCCCAGGGATCCCTGTTTAGGAGCCTACAATTTGACAGTAGCAAGAGGACTGCTTGACTTCTTTGTCCATCCCGTGGTCAGAGCATTTGAGATGGATTTAGTGGAGTTATGTTCCTCTAATCTGATCCAGATTAAAGAAAAGCACACGGTCAATGTGTCTCCCATTTCATTGCATGTTACCTGCAGCACGTCAGCCACACATGGTTTTTTGAATTTCCATGAAGGAAGTTGAGGAGGGGCTGGAATCTGGAGGGTTTTGCTTTCTTTTCTTTCTCTCTTCTTTTAAAAACAAGATCTGTCCCATTGAAAGCTTATTTTTAAAAAAGGAGAAAGAAAGGAAGGAAGGAAGGAAGAAGAAAGAAAGAAAGAAAGAAAGAAAGAAAGAAAGAAAGAAAGAAAG
>NW_027186377.1:2644055-2670253 GCF_028583685.1 Petaurus breviceps papuanus
AAGAAAGAAAGAAAGAAAGAAAGAAAGAAAGAAAGAAAGAAAGAAAGAAAGAAAGAAAGAAAGAAAGAAAGAAAGAAAGAAAGAAAGGAAAAGAGGGAGGGGAGAAAGAAAGATAGGAAGGAAAGAGGAAGGGAGAAAAGTAAACAGAGAGGAAGGGTAGGAAGGAAGAAAAGAAGGAGGGAGGGTAGGAAGGAAAGAAGGAAGGAAGGAAGG
Organism: Petaurus breviceps papuanus; assembly: GCF_028583685.1. Taxonomy (NCBI): domain Eukaryota; kingdom Metazoa; phylum Chordata; class Mammalia; order Diprotodontia; family Petauridae; genus Petaurus; species Petaurus breviceps. The sequence goes on from NW_027186377.1 coordinate 2,644,269, forward strand.
ATGAGCTTCAGTAACTTCAGCCATTGGTGGTGCTGACCAACTTCCTCACTCCATTCCTTTCCTGGGTAGACTCTATTCCTCCTCCTCCATCCAGCTCTTCCCAGGTTTCCTGGACAGGTCCTGTCCACCAGGTTGGACCTGACTCATGAAATGATTTGGTCAATAAGTCATTAAAGGGAATTTGAACAAAAGGAGTAACTTAAGTCAATACTGGCCCAGTTGGAGCAGAATGACTTATTTTAAAGTTTGCTTTCATCTTGCTAAACAGATCTCTAAAGTTAAAAAAATGTGATTAATAAATTATCCCCCATAAATCTTATGATAACTATTACAGTCTTTGGAGAATTATGACTGCACATCTGGAAGAAGTATTTTATACGCTACTGCCTGTAAAACAGCAGGCTGGCCTTTTATGAGGGCAGGCGTCACTGAGTCAAAATGCAGGAGAGGTGGAGTGGGTTGGGTTGTTTTTTTTTTTAGATCAATTTTTCTCCAAGCAAAAAAAAAGTATGAGAGGAGTTTATTTCACAGTAAGTGATTCTAGTAAAGTTTACAAGGATCTGGGCACAAGAGAAGGTTATTCCCTCATGCCTGTGGTTACATAGACTGAGCTTCTCATCACCGGCCAGAGTTGTTTGATGAGTTCGTGTATACAGTCTCCAGAAACACTGGCTGTGCCTACAGAAAGCTGGTAGTAGTCATGGATTCTAGGTCAGAGAATGGAAGAGCTGGAAGGAAAACACAATGCTGGATCTGAGAGGAAACTTGAAAAACAGAATGCAGAACGTCAGCACTGGGAGGGAGCTTGGAACAGAGAACACAGTATTAGAGCTGAGAGAGATCTTAGGACAGAGAACACAGAATGGGGTGTCAGAACTGGGAGGAATTTCCAAATGGAGAATCTAATCCTCTAGCTAGGAGGGAAATGATAACATATAACATACAACATTAGGTCTAGAAGGGATCCTAGAACATTAGAGGTCAACACTGTACTCCAATGTTATCTTTTGCCTTCCTTGGTGTTACCAGAACTTAGTGTGATGCCTGACATTGAGTAAGTAATCAATACATGCTTGTTGACTGACTGGCTGATAGCTCTGGGTAGGTCTCTTAGAACACCACACAAATAAGGTTATTGTCAGAAGGGACTTTAAAACAGAAAATAAGAGAGTTGGAATCTCCTGTACAGAAACATCAGTAACTGCCAATTCAATAGTAGAAAGGAAGTTTCTTGAGGGCAGGGACCATCTAATATTTTTGTGCACAGTTAGAACTTAGTTGGTCAACAACAAACTTTTACTAAGTGCCCACTGTATGTCAGGCCCTGAGAACACAAAGGAAAGGAAAAACCTGGTCCTTGCCCTATGGAGATTCAAGTTGTCCTGGAAGAAACAACACATGAACGACACATGTGTACGTACAAGACGCAGAGAGAGCAAGTGGGAGATGAACTCAGAGATGGTGGAGGGAATTCTCAGTGAGAAGGATGGGGAAGGCTTCAGATGGAAGATGAAATTTTAGCTAAGTCTTCAAACAAGCCACGGAGGTCAGGAGTAGGGAGAGTGTTCCAAGCATGGTGCACAGCCAGTGCAAAGACTCTGAGGTGGGGTGGTCGATGTCACTGAATTAGAAGGGGAGGGGAGGAGAACCATAGTCTTCTTCAGAAGACTAGAAAGCTAGGAAGGGGGAAGATTGTGAAGGGCTTTTAATGCCAAACAGAACATTTTATATTTGATACCAGGGGTAATAAAGAGCCACTGGAATGTATTGAGTAGGAAAGAGACCTTATCCAACGTGTGCTTTAGGAATAGGGTGGACAAGTAGGAAAAATCTCAAAATGATTAGAATATTTCAACAATTCAGATCAGTGGTGGTGATGGCTTGAACAAAGGTAGTATCTGTGTGAGTGGGGAGAAGGGAGCAAATATGAGAAATATTGTGGATGTAGAAACAAGACTTGGCAAGAGATTGAACATATGGGGTGAGTGGGAGAGAGAGTCAGCCTTGAGGTTGTGAAGCGAGGTGATAGGGAAGGTGGTGGGGCCAGCAAGGTACATTTGGGCATTTGGAAGAGGGGAAAGTTTGAGGAAATAAAATGAGCTCAATTTTGGATTGGTGATTGGAGATCACAGGTCAGAGGAGAGGTTAGAGTCAGATCAATAGATTTGGGAGTCATCTGCATGGAGATGATAGCTAGGTCTATGGGAGCTGATGAGATTACTGAGAGAAAGTGTAGAGAGATAAGAGAAGAGGGCCCAGGACATAGCTTTGGGAAGTCAGTGGGAATAACCTGCATGAAGATCAAGCAAAGGAGACAGGGAGAGAGGTCAGAGAGGTAGGAGGAGAACTAGGAAAGATGTCCTGAAAACCTAGAGAGAAGAGGGGATCAAAGAGGAGAGACCAACAGTGTCAAAAGCTGTCAAGAGGTCAAGGAGAAGGAAGGCCAAGAAAAGGCCACTGGATTGAACAATGAAGAGATTATCGATCCTTTCTGAAAGAGAGATTTCAGTGGATGATGAAGTCACAAGCCAGAGGCAGAAGGTTTAGAAGGGAATGAGAGAAAGGCGAGTGGAGGTACCTGCTATAGATGTGGTATCTCAAGGGGTTTACCCTAAAGGAGGAGAGGAGAGCTATAATGGCAGACTGTCTGGCAGGGACTGACCAACCAAAAGGAAAAGCTTTTTAAGGATGGGAGAGACATGAATGTGCTTGTAGACAATCTGGAAGGAGACAGTCGATAAGGAGAAATTGAAGATTATAGATAAGAAGGAGGATTCGGGTGGTGTGAAGTGAAAAAGTCTGCATCACTTGGACATGTAATGGGATTTGTTTCGGTGAGGAGACAGAAGACATGGGACAAGAGAGAGGAGAAGATCATGACAGAAGGCATCTGGGTAGTGGAGGAAGAAGAGAAACGGAGAAGAGGGAGTTCCCAGAGAAGGGACTCAGTCTTTTATTCCATCAAATGCATGGCAAGATTCTCAACCTAGAAGGTCGGCATTCAAGGCTGGGGCTTGAGAAAGGAACCATGAGCAGCCAAAGAGCAGGGTCTGTCTTCTGATCTCCTTGTATCCTCAGCACATAGACTGACTGAGAAACAGGACAAGGGAACAAGGCGCTTGAGAGAAGAGCGTGATGTAGAGTTAACCTGATTTTCCAAGGGGTAGAGCTAGGGAAGGGATAGGAATGCAGTTAGTGTAGGGGTGATGCCTTGGGAAGGAGCTGGGGTCTTGAGGGATCGGAGGTCCTGGTGAGGATGAAGTGAGGGTACTTATCAGATCTGAGTAAATTAAATTGATCCTCCTGATTTTACAGAGGAGGAAGCAGAGTCCCAGAGATTTTACCATCTTCTAGAAAGTGATCTTAGAGATCACATAAAGAAGGGGAAACTGAGGCCCAGAGAGCAGAGGGATTCTTTGATAACAGACAAGTTTGAAGAACTAGGATCAGGTCCCAGGTATCCTGACCCCCAATCCCATGATACACTCAGTCTTTTTTTCCCAGAGCTGAAAGATGCACGACTCTGATAGGTCTGGAATTAAACTTTTGACCAAACTTAACCATTTGTTAAATAAATTAACAAAGTGCTCTCTGAGCCCTGTGCATCCTCTGGGAATAGAAATCCTTATTTATTTATTCATCCATTTTTGTGGTTTATTTCTAAGGAGATGTTTGTAATCAGAACTGACTGGACTATCATTAGGGGCACAGAGCTCCCCCCAGCCCAGGTTTTATGGCCCTGTGCCCCTGTGAAGGCCAGTCCTGAGTAATATCATCATAGCTCCTGCTGGGCCTGGCTTTACTTACCTGGTCATCCTGACTGGCCTGGATTTCACTCAAGGACCAGAAATCACTTAATGACCTCAGAAAAGTGACATTTTAATGCAAATGAAAGGGCCCTTTTAAACAACCCTTCTGAAAGGCCTCTTTCCTTGGGGATGATTTAGAATCACCCCAAACCATAAAAATTCATGAGGGTTTTGGGGGAAGGCAAGGGAAGAGTTGTTTCTGGACTAAGAGCTGTTTAGTGTCTACCACAGAGCAGGCTCCAAGTGGAAGGTGCCCAGCGCCAGGCTCCAGGGACCTTGGCGAGATGGGCAACTGTTCTCAGCCTATAAGGCACCGCCATGACAGAACACAGGAGCGATGTCTGCCTAAAAGTCAGCACATTTCTTCTTTTAAATCATGTTGTTTGTGAGGCAGGGGAAATACAAAAGATACCTCCCATCCCAGTGATGGATGGGGAACTCTTGGGAAGAATCTGTGTTGATTTGGGGTCCAGGCTGAGAGTGGGAGCTTGTGTCTCCCCAGGGTGCCCAGAACAGGGGAATCGATGCCAGCTGGGTCATGCCAGGAAAGAAACACTGACCCCCAGTAAATAAAAAGGAGCAAAGGATGTGACCCTGGGAACCTCTGTATCCTGCTCCAGAACATCGTTTCTTTGCCCTTGACAGAAGGGTGAACATAGACACCCCTTCCCCCCACCGACTGAGCCTCAGTTTCCTCATCTCTAAAATAGGCTCCCCATCTTCCCGGACTGTCAGGATAACTTAGTGAAAGGACTTGATAGCAGTGAAGTCCATGCTTCCCACCTCTGGAGTTGCCCAAGTCACTGGGCTCCAGAGAAGCGATATTCTGGCTGCAGCCAAGACATGGGCACTGGGGCTTTGGGGGCTGCAATTTAGAGGGTTTGCACAAAGCTTGTCTGCAAAGTGGACCTTGTGTCTTCAGTCCTGCCCTGTCTACTGCTACTCTGATACCTACAAGCACTCTCTGTCTCTCCTATTCTCAAAAAATCCTTAGGTGATCCTCCCATCCCTACTGGCCGTCATTGCACCTCTCCTGACTTCTGTGGCTGAGCTCCTTGAGCGTGCCATCTACAGTAAGTGGAAAGAGATGGGCATAAACATATATATGGTGCTCACTCTATGGAAGGCATCATGAAAAGAGCTTTACAATTATCTCATTTGATTCTCACAACAACTCGGGGCAGGGTACTATTGTTATTCCCCTTGTATATATAAGGAAATTAAAGCAGGCAGAATTATATAGTGGTTAGGTTGGGTGACTTACCTAGGGTCACACAGTAAAGGTCTGAGGCCAGATTTGAACTCTTCCTGACTCCAGACCCAGAGCTCTTGCCACTTTGCCTCTGCTTCCTTTCCTCCTGCTCTCTTTTTTAACTCCCCATAATATGGCTCTCACCTCATCATTCAAGTGAAACTGCTCTCAAAGGTTACCTGAGATCTCCTGATAGTCAAATCCAATGCCTTTTCTCCACCCTCATTCTCCTTGACCTCTCTGTAGTCTTGGACACTGTGGACCACTCTTGACATTCTCTTCTCCCCAGGTTTTCAGAACACCCTCTCTCCTGGTTCTCCTCCTTTCTCCCTGACTGCTTCTCCACTGTCTGCTTTCCTGGATCCTCCTCCAGATCATATCCTCTAACCACAGGTGTCCCTCAAGGTCCTGTCCTGGTCCCTCTTTTCTTCTCTCTCTACATACTTCACTAAGTGATCTCATCAGCTCCCTTGGATTTAGTTACATGTTGACCATTCTCAAATCTCCCTCTCCTACCCCAAGCCTCTGTTGACCTACAATCTCACATCTCCAATTGCCTTTCAGGCATCTCAAAATGGATATCCAGTAGACATCTTACACTCAACATGTCCAAAACAAAACCCATGATCTTTCTTCTTATCTCCTTTGCCCCCTCTTATCTTTCCTACTGCTGTAGAGGGCAATGACTTCCTCCCAGCCACTCAGGCTTCCAACCTAGGAGTCATTCTGGATTCCTCACCTTTTCTCACCCCAGATCCAATATCTTTCTATTCTCTTTTAGGAAGACTCTAAGTGTGAAACATACCTAAGTTTTTGTTCAGTACTTTCCCCTGTAGATCTTGGGTTAGTGGAAATAAATTACATTAGAATATGAGGAAAGACCCCATACATATAGAGTTTAAATGGTTGGAGTAGAATTTATTATGCTTCAGCTGATTAAAAAAGGTAGAGGTAGCAATTATTAGACAAAGTTATTGCTAAAACAAATTTAATTAAAATAGATAAACAGGTTAACTACATTTTAGTGAAAGGTACCATAGACAATGAAACAGTATAACTACTGAACCTATATACACCAAATACTAGGACATTTAAATTTTTTAAAGAAAATTTAAATGAATTACAGGTGTAGATAGATAATAGTGGGAGAACTTAATCTTCTCCTATCAGAATTAGATAAATCTAACTAAAATAAATAAGGAAGAATCAAGGAAGTGAGTAGAATTTTAGATAAGCTATTGAGAGAATTGAATGGAAAGAAAAAGGAATATGCCTATATCTCTGCAGTTTATTGTACCTTTACAAAGATTAACCACATATTAGGGTATAAAAAAATTGTGGTTAAAAGCAGGAAAGCAGAAATACTAAAAGTATTTCTAAAAGATATTCAGATCACAATTCAATAAAAATTATATTTAATAAGGGACCATAGAAACATGGATTAAAAACTAATTGTCGATCAAACAACCCAATCTTAAAGAATGAGTGGGTTATGGGGTGGCTAGGTGGTGCAGTGAATAGAGCACCAGCCCTGGAGTCAGGAAGACCTGAGTTCAAATCTGGCCTCAGACACTTAACACACACACACACACAAACTGGCCATGTGACATTGGGCAAGTCACTTAATCCCAATTGCCCTCCAAAAAGAAAAAGAAAACAAAATAATGAGTGGGTTAAAGAAGAAATCATAGAAACAATTGATAATTTCCTTTTAAAAATGACAAGAATGAGACAACATAAAAAAACCTATGGGATACAGTAAAAGCAATGATCAGAGGAAATCTATACTTCTAAATGCTTAAATCAATAACATAGAAAAAAAGCAGAGCAATGCATTGGGTAAAAACACACTAGAAAAAGAACAAAGCTAAAAATCCCCAATTAAACACTAAATTGGTAATCCTAAAAATAAAAGGTGAGATGAATAAAATTGAATTAATAAATAAAACTAGGAATTGTTTTTATGGGAAAAGCAATAAAAAATAAACCATTTGTTGATTTGATTTTTTAAAAAAGAGGGAAGAAAATAATTTCACTAGTATTAAAAATAAAAACAATGAATATGCCACTAATGAATATTAAATTAAAACAATTTTAAGGAGTTATTTTGCCTGATTTATGTTAATAAATTTAACAGTTTAAATGGAATGGAAGAATATTTACAAAAATATAAATTGCCTAGATTAACAGAAAAGGAAATAAAATATCTAAAGAGACCTATTTATTAAAAAAAAAAACCCAACAAGTTATAAATGAACTACCTAAGAAAAAAAGCAACAGGCAGATTTACAAGTGACTTTTATCAAACATTTAAAGATCAACTAATCCCAATATTAAATAAATCATTTGGAATAATAGACAAAGAAGGAATCCTTCCAAACTCTTTTTATGAAGCAAATATGATATTTATACCTAAACCACGAACAGTAAAAACAGAGAAAGAAAATTATAGACCAACTTCATTAATGAACATGGATGAAAAAATCCTAAATAAAATACTAACTAAAGTATTACAACAATATATTACAAAGATTACACATTATGACTAAGAGGAATTTATGCTAGGAATGTAGAAATGGTTTAACACAAAGAAAACTATTAACATAATTCATTATACTAAAAAGAAAAGTAAAAAAAATAAAGCATATCATTATATCAATAGATGCATCAAAAGATTTTGATAAAGTACAACACTTATTTCTATTAAAACACTAATGAGTATAGGTTTAAATGGATTTTTCCTTAAATTGATAAAAAGCTTTTATCTAAAACCAAGAGCAACCATTATTTGTAATGGAGATAAGCTAGAAGCCTTCTCAGTAAGATCAGGGGTGAAACAAGGATGCCCACTGTCACCAAGATTATCCAATATTGTATAAAAATCATAGTAATAAGAGAAGAAAAAGAAATTGAAGGAACCAGAATAGGGAATGACATAATAAAACTATCTCTTTTTTGTAGATGATGTGATGATATGCTTAGAAAATCCCAAAGAGTGGCATCTAGGTGGCACAGTGAATAGAGCTCTGGCCCTGAAGTCAGCAGGACCTGAGCTCAAATCTGACCTCAGACACTTAACACTTATCAGCTGTGTGACCTTGGGCAAGTCACTTAACCCCAATTGCCTATGCCTCCAAAAAAAGCAAAAAAAAATCCCAAAGACTCAACTAAAAAGCTAGTCGAAATAATTAATATTTTTAGCAAAGTAGCAGGATATATAATAAATCCATATAAATCATCAGCATTCCTATATAACACAAACAAAACCCTGCAAGAAGAGATACTCCATTTAAAATAACTCTAGATGGTATAACATATCTGGGAGCACACCTGCCAAAACAAACCCAGGAACAATATAAATCAAATTCCATTTTTAAAAATGTTACACAAATAAAATGAAATTTAAATAATTAGAAAAAATATTGTTAAGTAGGGAGGCCCAATATAATAAAACTGACAATTTTACCTAAACTAACTTATATATCTTATGTTATCCCAATTCAATTACCAAAAGCTTATTTTACAGAATTAGAAAAAAATAGAAACATATTTGGAAAAACAAAAATTCAAGAATATCAAAGGGACTAATGGGGGGGGGGAGTAAAGAAAGGAGGTTTAGGCACTAGCAGATCTTAAATTATATTATAAGGCACTAAGTAGAGAAATTGTCTGGTACTTGTTAAAAAACAGAAAGGTAGATCAATGGAACAGAATACATACAGTTTACAACAGCAAACACACATAGTAATCCTGTTTTGACAAATGTAAAGACTTAAGATTTGGGGATAATAAATCATTATTTGATTTTTTTTTTTTTGGGAAAACTGGAAAGCAGAATGGCAGAAATTAGACATAAACTAATATGTTATACCACTTACCAAGATTAGGTCAAAATGGATACATGACCTAGGTATAAAGAGAGAAATTTCAAGAAAATTTGAAGAACATGGAACATATTACTTAACAGACTTATGGATAGATGAGCAATTTATGAATAATCAAGAGATAGAGATCAGAGTGAGACATAAAATGGATAACTTTGATCAGATTAATTTTTTTAAATGTATATATAAAACAAATGTAGCCAAGATCAGAAGAAAAGCAATATATACATGGAAAATATTTACAGACAGTTTTCAGATAAAGGTCTCATATTTCAAACATATAAAGAACTTTGTAAAACCTCTAAGAATGTGATTCATGCCTCAGTTGATAGATGGGCAGAGGATATGAATAGGAAGTTTTCCAATGAAAAAATAGAAACAATTTATAGTCATATAAAAATGCTCTAAATCATTATCAATTAGAGAAGTGCAAATCTTGAGATATCATTTTACACCTATCAGATTGGCTAAAATGATTGAGGGTAAAATGACAAATGTTGGAGAGGTTATGGAAAAATTGGTACACTAATTCATTGTTGGTGGAATCGTGAATTGATTCAACCATTTTGGAGAGCAATTTGGAGTTATGCCCAAGGAGTTATTAAACTACCTATGTTCTTTGACCTACCAATACTACTACTAGGTCTATTTTGGAAGATAATTAGGGAAAAAAGAAAAGAACCTATATGTTATAAAATATTTATAGCATATCTCTTTGTGGTGGTAAAGAATTGGAAATTGTGGGGTTGCCCATCAATTGGGGAATGATTGAACAAGCTGTGGTATAAATAATACTATTGTGCTATAAGGAATGATGAGCTCATAGATTTTAGAAAAACATGGATAGACATTCACAAACTAAGAAAGAGTGAAATGAGCAGAACTGAGTACGTTGTACACAGCTATACCAATATTGCTTTAAGAATGACTTTGAGTGACTAAGTAATTTCGAGATCTCAGAGCAAATTCACTGCAAAGACCCTATGAAAACATTATCTGTATCCAGAGAAAGAACCAATCAATAGAAATATGTATAGAATGATTTTATGTGCATGTGCGCGCACGTGTGTGTGTAATGGTAGCCATCTCTAGGGTGCAGGGGAGGGAAGAAAAAAGGGAAAAAAATACACGATAACATTATTATACATTTAAGAGGAAGAACAAATTGAATATAATACATTTGTAATTTCATGTGAAATCATCTTTTTGTAAGTTAAACTATGTTACTAAATGCTTGCTTTAGTCAATAAATTAAAAATAAAATAAATAAAATTTAAAAATTAAAATAAAATATAAAATTTTGCCTGTCTCATCTCTTTAGAAAAAATGTTCCCCTGGGACTAAGCAAATTCCTTGAGTGCATGAAGAGCTGGGGGCTCAGAGAGGAAGCTCTTGCGTGGGAGAGGAGAGTCTGAGCTTGGTCCATGAGTCCCATTTCTATAGGCACATAATGCTTGTCCTATGAATCCCAGCTATATGTGGATTTATGTATGTGTCCATATATTGTGGTTCCAGTTCTCTATAGCCCAAGACTATAAATGATCCACACGCATGGATGGGTTCTCTTTGCAGAGCTATAAGGAGGAAACATCAATATGACAGAAGCAAGAATAGCCTTTCGACAGTCAAGCTCCTCTCTGGGGAAGCATCCAGGGGACTCCATGAATCACACATCCATTCATGACAGACTCTTTTTTTTTTTGGGCTGTGTAGGTGACTCTTTCAGCTGTTCCACAAGGAGAACAAATGACTGATCCAAGGAGTATATCTAACCAAGGGTGATAAGAATGTATTCATCAGATGTCTTAGAAAACTAATCAAAAGGACTTTCAAAAGGGTGTGAGAGGAATAAGGGTACCTGTGTGTTCTTCAAGGAAGGCACCACAGAGAACTGCTACAATACAGATGCTGGAACACCCAAGAGTTCACAGGAGACAAAATCCAAGCAAGGAGCCAGTAGTGAAACCCATCTCACCAAATGGCTGTACACTGATGCTCAACATTGAGTCAACCAACAAGCAAAACAAAGAGATTCTATCACAAGGGGGTGAATGTTACCTCAGGGATCACTGGTACTGGTTGGATAAAACCCAGGACCAAATTCTGAATACCTCACCCAAAAGAAACAGCTTAGGGAAAAAGGATCAGTTTTATATAATGACGGTAAAGGAATCCAGGAGGCTGAGGAGGGAACTGAGATGGGGAGTATTGGGGCCAAGGTCAGAGGAGAGAGAAACTGAAGAGATTTTGTCATGTGAGTATGCTACAGACCACCTGGACAGAAAGAGGAAAGAGATGAGCAATCTGGGAAATGAATCTCAAGCCCAGCATGGCGGCTTCCTTTGTCAGCGATGGGGGACTTCTCTTATCCATACACATCTCTGTCCATTCCCAAAGCAAAGCAACTAATGACTTTTTGACTTGACTTGTTTTAGTGATACTTTCATCCTTTAAAAAGTGGAGAAATCCACAATGAGGCATTCTCTTACAGATCTGATTCTCCCTAATAAGGAGGAATTGGTTTCTGGGGGTGAAAAGGAGAAGAAACTGAAAGAAAATATTCATAACTTTCTAGAGTTTATTATCATAGAGGAGAAGAGGACATGGTAGTATAGTTTGAGGCAGACAGGGACAAGTGACTTGCCCAGGGTCACACAGCTAATGAATATCTGAGGCTAGATTTGAACTCAGGTCTTCTTGTCTCTAGCCCCCGTACTTTACATATCATGGCACCACTTGTTTGCCTTGTATATGCATACATATGTGTGTATGTGTATATGCATATGTATACAGAACAGATCATACACACATACATACACACAAACAGGTGAAGGACTGAGCCTCCCCTGGTGGGCTCTTGCAGCTGTCTAGGCATGAGGGAGAGGTCCAGTCTAGTGGAGAGCAGCCCCTTGTAGCAGCAAGCACCCTGGAGTCCCTAGGGTGGCTGCTCACGCAGGTTCTTGGATCTGCTTTGATAAAGGAAAGCAACTCAAAATGGGTTAACAAGCTTACTTTAATCAGTCAGACATATATCGTTTACCTTGTTCAGGGGAAAAGGTCAGCACCCCGAACTTCAGAATATACAGACAATTATCAAGACAGAAACAGATCAAGTACACAGCTTTCCAAACTGTGCAACCATTACATCCATACCAAACAACATCTGGGTTTCAAAGCCGGGGGACTCTCAACAACGGCTTCCCATAATTCAGATCAAATCACAGAACACTTCTCAAAGTGAGTCCCAAAACAAAGGTACACATCAGGGCATATATAGCCTTCTCCTGGCTCAGAGAATGTAACAACCTTATTGACTCACTGGCCAATCAAGAAGTATCTACTGAAAAACAAGCCTCCCTCCCCAGGCTTCAGGTGCATTTTAGCCTAAGGGCAGGAAAGATCTTCCAAATTTGCATTCCCATTACACCCCTGTCCTCAATGCTGTTCTTTTAGATGGCATCCCTACAGCTCACTCATCACCTGAAGTCATTCTCTGGGGCCCAATGGGCCTCCCCAGCCTCCTCAGCCTGGAGCTTGTCCCCCATCTTGCCGAGGTGGGGAGGGGGATGCCCCATGTCAAGAGGTGGCATCAGAGCATAATTGAGATCTCAGAGCAGTCAGTCCACATTTATTAAGTGCCCACTATGTGCCAAGCACTAAGTGGAGGAGTGCGGTTCTGGGCAGGGCCCTTGGAAGGGGTACCACAGGCCGGCTTCTGCAAGGGCGACTCCCACACTGCCCATGGTGGGTTTCGGTCTGTCAGCTGGTGAGAAAGGGCAGCTTTTAGGTCAAGCCCAGCTAGAGCAGGCAGGAGCCACAGCCTCTGGCTGTGTCTCTTTCCTTGAACGTCAATGGGAGACCCCATGTCATCACTCCTCCTCAGCAGCTCTGAGCAGGAGAACTCTCTCGGCAGTCAGGCTTGGAAGGAAGGATATTTTCACACTAGTTTGTGTCAACTGTCTCCCATTTTGATGTGTTATTTTCATTGGCGGCTTTGCCAGCTTGGGCCCAGCCTCATTTCTCTACAGCTCAGTGGATCCTGGGCCGGATGACTGGGACCAGGGAATGTTTGCCAAAGCCCAGATTTGTGTCCAAAGTGATTGGGCTCAGGATTCAGCCTCCCACCTGCAGAAATCCTCCCTCTCTGCTTCCTGGGCAGCTTGCCTTTCCCAAGGAGACGGGGATTGGGGATAATTGTGTGCTCCATCTTCCCTAAGCCCCCAATTTCTGTCATTGAGAATGTAGGGAAAAAGTGGACAGGAGCCTGAATCCATAGGGCTGGCCAGCAGGATGACCTTGAATTGTCTGGGGGAAAGAAAGTGGGGCTCCTGCTCACAAAATATGGAAAGAGAAAATGAATCTGTGTCAAAAACCCTTGGCCCCAAACCCTTGAGAGGGGATCACCAAGCCTCTGAGCTAGTCACCTTGGGGCAGGAACTGGTGCTTGTGGACATGTGCTACCAGTGTTTATGAAGTACCTACTGTGTGTTAGACACTGAAGATACAAAGACAAAAAGTGAACGGTCCTGATTTCACAGAACTGAAAATCTCCTGGGGCGAAACAACACTCCCAGAGATGCATTTAATACCTCCTGGAGAGCCTCCAGTGGAGGGCTATCCCGGGGCAAGGGAGCATGTGAGTCCTCAGCAAGTCAAAAATGTTTGCTGTTCTTAACATCAAGAAGGCACATTGAATCTGAAGAAAGAAAAAAAAACAAGAAGCATCTCTTCCCCCCCTTCCATGACCCCAAACCTAGGGGACACACGAATACAGATGCTCTCATGGAAAGAGTGGCCCTAGGGAGGAAGCACACTTAGATGGCCACTGGCCTGGGGAGGCTGTGACCAGGGAATGAGTATGGAGGCCTACACGTGGAGGGGATAGATGGGGCCAGTACTCGGAGCGGGGAGATGCACATGTAGAGAACTGGGCTCCTGCACCAAGGGAGACTCAGCTCTGATGTCACAGGACTATGGATGGTGCTGAACACAGACCTAGGATGGGGGGCAGAATGTGCAGAAGGAAAGATTTAGGCTTGAAATCAGGAACGTTACCTGCACAAAAAACACAACTTCCTTACAATTCTGAGTGGAATGGAATGCTTTGGGAGAGAGTGAGATCTCACCTTACTGGAGGTATTCAAGCAGAGACTGACCAGCCCTTAGCAGGCAAGTTGTGGAGGAGGATTTCTTGTTCAGGTGATGGCTGGGCTAAATGGCAGCTCATGTCCCTTCCAGCCCTGGGATTCTGGGATAATCTCGGTGTTTCTCAGGCAGCAGACTCACTTCCTGCAGCAGATGGGACAAGCTTTGCTAAATGGAAGTGATGTGAGGAAAAAGCAAAAGCATTCCCTGTCCTCAGGAAGCTCATACTCATTTAACAAATGCTTACTATGTGCCAAATCACAATTATGATCTTTGGTCCTCGCAAAAACTTTGGGAGGTGGCTGCTATTATCACCTTCATTTTACAGTTGAGGACACTGAGGCAGACAGAGGCTTGGTAACTTACTTGGGGTTCCACAGCTAGAGAGTGCCTGAGGCTGGATTTGAATTCAGGTCCTCCTGACTCTCCATGCATCACTCTGTGCACTGTGGTGCCCCTGAGCTGCCTTTTATGGGGAGACCATATGTCTATAACTAGGCATAAACAAGATACACAAAGTGGATGGGAAGTAATTTCAGAGGGGAAAACATTTGTCGCTACTGTCAGTAGTTGGGAGGACTGGGAAATGTCTGCTACTACAGAAGGTAGGATTTAAACTGAACTTGAGGGAAGCCAGGGCCTCTTAAAAGTGTAGGCAAAGAGGGAGAGCATGGTGGAGAGCCATGGAGAGGGGAGAGGGAGTGTCTCGTGGGGGCACAGGTGGCAGACCAGTGGGGCTGGATTATAAAGTGGATGGCAGCCAGTCCAGCATCAAAAAACCAGCAAGGGATGAAGGGGCCACATTAATGGAGACTTTTGAATGCCTGACCGAGAATCTTACCCTGAATCTGGATGTAATAGGGAAGCAGTTTTAACACGAATTAAGATGGATAATATATTTAGAAAGCATACCAAAATCACCTAAAATTCAGATAAGGAAACTGATTCTCAGAAAGGAGAAATGCTTTTTCCTCCAGGGGCTTGCAGTAGTAACTGCCTGAACCATGCTTCTACAATCCTACACTCTACCCTGGGCATTGGGGCAGGGGTAGAGGGCAGGAGTGGACTTTGAGACCCAAGCCTTGCCCTCAAGGACATCACAGTTTGGACCCATACAAGATCTTGGAGGGATCCATACGCCTGTGTAAAAGGAATAACTTTTATTATAGCTGACATGTTTATCCCATGACGGTGCCATGGTTAAAAGGAATGTTCCATAGAGGAACAGGATAATTTTAAAAAATAACTTAATTTCATTTAAAAAAAATAATGGGCCACCTCCTGGTAAGCCTGATCTCTGGAGGGGGAGGGAATGGGTGGTCACTGGGGAAGTCAAAGGTCACACAGCTAGAATGTATTACAGCTGGGAGGAATATGGAATTTTTTCATTCAGCAAAAATGTGCTTGGGTTTCCCAGCTGCTTCTCTTAGCCAGGGATTTGAGGGTCTGTGGAATGGCAGTGAGGCAGATCCTTTGGCTCAGGACTGGAAGACACCTAAGCTGGTCCTCCTTCGTCTGTAATTACTGCCAAGCGCTCACATTTCGTTTCCTTCAGTCATTCTCATGGAATTTTCTGGGAAGGCGTTAGTAACATAGGGAGATGTTCCTGGAGGGCAGCAGGGGGGTGAGGTGGGGGGTGGGATGGTGCGGGCTGAGTGGCGTTTGTCAGGTCTCATATGCTTTAGGGAAAACCAGCCTCAGATGCGTCCTTGGCCTCCAGAGCTGTGTGCTGATCTCAGCCCAAGTCCATCATGGAGTAACGGGTGTAGACATGGGGATGACAAGAGCACTGGGAGAACCATTGCTTGGGCCCATGTTCTTGTCTAAGAGTATTAAGCTAAAGAAACACTGAACATCACCACCCAAAAATGTTCAAAGTGTGAGGTTTCAAGACATCTGCCCATGTCCCCAGTGACCATCCAGCCCCTCACCCTCCAGAGATCAGGCTTAGTAGGAGGTGGGCCATTATTTTTAAAATGAAATTACTTTATTTTTAAAAATTGTCCTGTTTCTCTATGGGACATTCTTTTTGACCATGGCATTGTCATGGGATAAGCATGTCAGATATAATAAAAGCTGTTCCTTCCACACCGGCTTATGGATCCCTCCAGGCCTCCCTCCCTGTTTTGGCTGAGCTGACCATCTGATTGCATCATTGTTGACATCATCAAAGCCAGCTGGCTGATTGGTGTTGACTGCTATTGGCCAATTGGCAAGGGGGAACCTCCCCTGGGACACATACAAGCTGTCCCTGGCTTTGCAGCCCTTGCCCTCAAGGAGCTAGCACTCTACCTGGGAGGGAGACAACATGTATGCAGAGAAGGAAATATCCCAAGAAAATAGCTAGTAATTTGACTGGGAGGTCACAAGCAAATGGAGAAGAGGGATGAGGAAAGATCTGTGGCCAAGGTTAAACTGAGCCTTGGAAGGAGGTCAAGCTTCCATGAGATGGAGGTGAGGAGGGAAGGCATTCCAACCATGGAGGGCACAGCCTGAGCAAAAGGACAGAGGTGGTAAATAGGGACCCAAGGGAAGAGTCCCAGGATCTCAGGATCGGAAAGGACCCCGAATCCTCCTGGTCCAGCCTATGTCTGAACATCAATCTCTTCCCCAATGTTCCCACCAAGTGCTCAACTGAATTCTGTTCTCCCTCCCTCCTGAGCCAATGGATTTGACTCACAGATGCACTCAGCCTCTGCCTGTGCATTCTGAGAAGGGAGGCCTGGGAGTTCCAGGCTAAGTCCTTCTTAGAGTAGCTGGGGTAAGTGTGAGGAGATCCTTGTGCATCCCAGGACCCAAACCTTGAGAGGCAACGTGATACAGGGAAGGACAGTGCCTCCAGAGTCAAACTTGTCAGGAAATGCTGGTACTGCTCTGTCCTCCCAAGGTGATCTTCCCCTCTCTCCCTGCATCCCAGGAATTCAAGAGTGTCACTGAGGGCCTGGCCATCTCCAGACCCAAGCAGGTCTCCCAACTTTGAGTCTGGGGTTCATTCACCTAGGCAATGCTCCCTTTCCATTTTACCCTGCCATTCCCTGTAAGGTCTTGTCTGGATCACTGCTGGTCCACCCTCCACATGCAGGCACACCTGGGCTTGGGGAGCAGGTGTGAAGCTGGGAAGAGATGAATTGTTGACATGTTGACAATGAGCCTGTGGCCTGAAAACTGTATGGTAGCCCTCTGGTAAGTCCAGGAAGGTGGCCATCACCAAGCAGGAGGGGGCAGGCAGGGGCTGGGGTCCCTTCCTTCTTCACTGAGACAGACAAATAGACCTCTAGCTCCAAAAGTTTCCACTTTGGTCCACTGAGGCTAGCAAAAATCCACTGGGCTTCCCAAAACAGGGTGTGTAGGAAAGGTTATCAGATGCATTTAAATTAGACGTCGGGCATCACCCAGGTGTTCTTGGAGACCTGTGGGAAGCGTGCCCAAAGACAAAACACTCAGGGTCAGGACAGTTATGAAGTCGGAGGCATGTGTCTTCTGGGCCTTCCCCAGGACCTGATGGTGGGGGTGGGGTGGCTAGATGGGAAGTAGGAGCAGCCAGCCTGGAGCTTCAGGTCTGCCGGCCCATGAGAGATCAGGGAGGGGAGGTCAGGAACCCATCCTCTCTGGAGGAGGGAAGGCCAACACTAATGGAATGGGAAAGCTTTGAGGCTGGCCTGCTAGAGCTGGGAGCCTTTGATGTCTTGTTATACTCAGGTAACCTTGTTATATAGCATTGTGCTGGCACAGAGTAAATATTTAAGAAATTGGATGGGCTGACTGGCTGGCTCCCCATGTGCCCCAAAATCACACGATCTGATTGTTTCTGTCACTCTCCCTGGGACTCTGTGTCTGCCTCTCTGTGTCTATGACTCCAACTATCTGTTTCTGTCTGTCTCTTTCTGTCTCTATGTCTTTCTATCTCTCTCTGACTATTTCTCTTTCTGTCTCTCTGTCTTCCTCTGTCCCTTTCTCCCTCTCTCCCTTTCTCTGTCTTGTCTGTCTCTCGTCAGATTCCTGCTGGGTCAGAGATCAGCTCCAATGACTTTGGGGGCCTTGCTGCTTTTGGGTCCCCTGACCCTTGGCCAGTCATCCTCATTCACCTGGCGATCTCTGGTCTCTCAGGTAACCTCCAAGTGAAACTGGCTTGCTGCCTTTCTCTTGAGGGAAACAGCGTCTCCCTCGAGGGCGACCTAGCCCTGTGTGGTTCAGAGACAATGACAGGTCTTTGGGACAGAAGTTTCACTTCCTGTTTCCACACAACCTGAACAGTGGGCCCTTTCAGGACAGACAGTAGCGGACCCTGGAGCTGAGTGGGGTCTCTGCCAGGGCCCCACATACCTGGCATACCATAAGCCGCACGCCTGGCCTCGGGTGCAGCTCCCTGGGAAAGAGGAAGGAAGGCTGGCTTGCAGACCAAAGCCTTGAAGTCCTGGGGTCCCACTCTGGGAGGCATAGGAAGCATCTCAGGGAAATATAAACCCCTCGAGGGCAGGGCCTACTTGCCTTTGTATGACCAGCACCTAGCACAGTGAATGCACACATGTTCATAGTCAGTATTTATACAATTAGTTTATTTATATAATTTAATAATATAATTTATACAATTATCCCCTAATGTTGGAATTGGGAGTTTCCATCAAGTATTGGCAGTATAAATCTGAGTAAATAATTTTTCTTCTCCAAGATTCAATTTTCTTATCTGTTATGTAGGCATAACTCATTCTAGCTACCCCCAGAGCCATTGGGAAGAAACTAAGTGAGAAGGCTCTGTGGAGAGAGCCACTATCCTAATGAGGCAAAGCCCCCATTCCAAATCCCTGACAGTGGCAGAGAGAGCTGTGAGGCAGATTTCAAGGGCCAGGAGCTCCATGCATTTCAAAGGATACCTTCCTAGCTAGGGCCAATCACTGTTGTGGGCAACATTTCCTTTGTGATCCAACTGGGGACTTCTTAAGTGAGCCGGGAACCTTTCAGTGAGTGAACACGCACACACAGCCCTGGGTCTATGACAGAACACGCGTTGGAGAATTTCCCTTCTCTGTTGCAGGCTGTTAATGAAGAGCTTGTGAGGGAGCAAAGAGGCTTCTTCTGTAATCCCAGTGCACAATCTCAACCTTGGATGGTCTTGACAGAGCACTGGGACCAGCCCCCAGAGACTGATTCCTCCAAGAGAAAGCTCTACACTGACCTGGGAAGAGAGATTGTGGAACTGGAAATGCAGGGCTGCGGAGACTTGTAGGGAGTGCTGGACGGAATGAGGGAACGGAGGCTTATGAGGGGAAAAGACTCGTGCAAGGTCTTTGAGCTATTAAGTAAAAAAACTAAGACTCAAAGTCAATTCAATTCATTCTGGTTGACATTTATTGAGAGACTTTACAACTGTTGTAGTTGTTAAAGGAGTGGATTGTAGCAACAGTAATGAAGCTATCCCTGTCCTCAAGTAGCTTACCTTCTACTAAAGGAGTACAATGTACGCACAGATAAGTAACAACTTATCTGTGGAGTCCAAAGGGGTCCAAAGGCTGAAGAAAGGCTCCCATTGGGGAGGGGCAGTGACACATGACCGGAAACT
Organism: Petaurus breviceps papuanus; assembly: GCF_028583685.1. Classification (NCBI taxonomy): domain Eukaryota; kingdom Metazoa; phylum Chordata; class Mammalia; order Diprotodontia; family Petauridae; genus Petaurus; species Petaurus breviceps. The sequence continues at coordinate 2,663,916 of NW_027186377.1, forward strand.
TGAAGGAGGCTGAGGAATCTAACAGAGAGGCCATGCCTAGCATGTGACACAGCCTGTCTTAAGTCACTGAGGTGGGAGATGGCTTTCTGTATTTGGAACATAGGATACCAGCTTATCTAGAATGTAGATTTTATGAAAGAGAATAATGTTCAGGAAGCCTGGAATGACAGGCTGAAATCAGACCATGAATGCTTCAAATAGCCAACAAAGAAGCTTGCAATTTATCCTAATGGTGACAAAGAAACATTAAAATTTCTTGAGCAGGGGAGTGATATAGTCAGGCTGTGCTTTAACAATGTTGTCTGCAGGGAAGCTTGAATGGAACTGAAAGAGGTTAGAGAGTGGCGGAGGTAAACATCCAGGTGGAGGTGAGCCTGGGAATGAGGGTGGTGGCTCCAGCCTAAAATAATAAACAAAGGAATGAATGAATTACTATACAAATAAACAAACTGATTAATCAAGCAGTGAACAATTAAATAAATACAAGAAGTGACTTTGAGAGATACAGTGGAGGTTGTCATTGGGGGAAGAGACAGAGAGAGGAGTCTAGGATGATCCCAGAGTTTGAACTGGGTGACTGGAAGGAGGACAGTGCCCTGGGCACAACTCGGGGAGTTGGGAAAAGAAGCAGGTTTGAGGGGAAAGATAATGAATTCTGTTTTGGATACACATTCTGAGTCGGAGATGCCAACAGGACGTCCAGTCTAAAATGTCTCCATGGCAGTTGGTGCTGAGGAACTGAAGTTCAGGAGAGATGGCGATTGGAAACCGAGTCCCCTCTAATGTGGTTCACAACTGCATGGCTGTCTGTGGCTTCCCCATCATGCTCCTGACTTACATTAAGCTCCTATTCCACTTCAGCAAAACAAAACAAAACACCCGCATTTTTTTTTCAGAACAACTGCTTTGTGCTTACCCATCTTACACTTGTGAGGTTCATTTATCGTACCCAAGTATAAGCCTGGATCCCTGTTGGATTCCATTTTATTCCATCTGATCCCACCAGGATCACTCCCCAAATGAACAGGCACTCAAGGATCCTGGATGACTAGGCTTTTAGTTTATTTCTTATGGGTATTTTCTTTCTCCTATTGGCCTTGTGGAGGGCAGAGATTTCAGATAGCATCTTTCATCTTTGGATGTTACTGGCATGCTCTCAGAGAGATGGGACTGACCTCAGCAATCTCCCCTCAAGAAAGTGATGCCACTTCTTGCAGCAGAGGTCAGGAGTGTTTGGTGGTCAGATGACATTCGGTGGAGCTGTCCACAAGCCATCAGTTCTGTCTCCCTTCCTAAAAGCTTGGTGCTGTTCCAGAAAAGGGGATGAAACTACTCTTAGAAGTGCCAGAAAAGTCTCTGCACCCCTTGGGCTAAAGGCTCACTCATCTGTCAGACACTTCTCTGCAGTTTAACCAAAACCACTTCAATCTGGCTTCTGGCTGCACCACTTGACTGAAACATCTGCCTCCAAAGTTATCAGTGATCGCTTCATTTCCAAATCTGACAGCCTCTTCTCAGTCCTTTTACTGATGACTTCTTTGTTCATTTTGGCACTTTTAATCACTCCCTTCTCCAGCATACAATCTCCTCCCTGGATTTTCCTGAAAGAAATCTCTCTTGACTCTTTTCCCAATTCCCTGATCACTCCTTCATGGTCTCCCTTATTGGAACTTCTTCCTTGTCATGCTCCCTTACTGTGGGTATCCCTCAAGATTCTTCTCTGGAGGGGTTAGAGACAAGATGGCAGAGTAGAAGCACAAACTTGGCATGAGCTCCTGCTCCAATCACTTCCAATACATGTAAAAAATGACTCTAAACAAACTTTAGAGCTACAGAACCCACAAAGTGACAGAGAGAACCTAATCTCCCACTCAAGGCAGCTCAGCAGGTGTAGCAGCAAGCACCCCGGCTTCCCCAGGGTGTCTGCCAACACAGGTTCTTAGATCTGCTTTGTTAAAGGAAAGCAACTCAAAATGGGTTAACAAGCTTACTTTAATCAGTCAGACATATATCGTTTACCTTGTTCAGGGGAAAAAGGTCATCACCCCGAACTTCAAAGTATACAGGCAGAATTATCAAGACAGGAACAGATCAAGTAGATTTCCAAACTGTCCAACCATTACATCCATACCCAGTCAACATCTGGGTTTTTCAAAGCCGGGGGGGCTCTGGACAATGGCTTCCCAGAATCCAGATCAAATCACAGAACACTTCTCAAAGTGAGCCCCCAAAACAAAGCCTCACATCAGGGCTTATATAGCCTTCTCCTGGCTCAGAGAATGTAACAACCTTTTGGACCCACTGGCCAATCAAAAAGTTTCTACTGAAAAACAAGCCTCCCACCCCAGGTTCCAGGTGCACTTTAGCCTAGGGGCAGGGAAGATCTTTAAAATTTACATTCTCATTACAGCAGACCAATAGGAAGGGTCTAATGCATGGGACTAGGAGCCGAGCACAGTCCTGCATGACCCACATGGTTCTGGCCCCAGGGAAGCCCCAACCAGCTGTGAACAGAGCAGACTTCAGGAGAGAGAATCACCAGCAGCTGTGGAGGTTTCTAGACTTTTCAACCCATAAACGCCAAAGATAAAGTAAAAGGTCAGGGAGGAATTCTGTTGGAACAGGGGGACAGAAGAGCATTGTCTGGCCCCTGGCCCCAGGGCAAGAAGTGGCAGCACAGTAGCAGCTACAGGTGCTGCCTCATGGCTGCTTCTGGAGCTCCTGGCTTGCATATTGTAGGGGGATCAAGTGACCATTTAGAGGGCAATCGCTCTTGCTTTAACCTGCTTGAATCTGGATCATGGTCTTGGGTGGTGGTCCTAGGGTATGTGGCCTGTGTGCCAGAGCTTGTGGGGGCACCCTCCTAAGGGTGTACTAAGATGAAATTTAATAGGAAAGAAGGTGAAGCTCTATACTTGGTTATAAAATTACTTTCTAAGGAAAGGATTAGGATTCTTTGGCTAGACAAACATCTTTATGAAAAAATATCTGGAGGTTTGAGTGGACTGAAGACTCAGCAAGAGTCAATGGCAAGCCATGGAAGTCACAAAAATGGAGGCAATTGTAAGTGACATTGAGAGTCATATCGTTCCAGAATTAGGAGAGCATCGTCGGAATGTTCCAATGCTCAGACCACATCCAGAGTGTGGCGTTCACTTCAAGGCAACTATGCTGAAGCATATACCTAAGAAGGTGACCAGGAAATTGAGCAAAGTGGTGTAAATTGTGTGGGAGTATTGACTAAAGATATTGAAGAAGAGAAGACTTTGGGGGATAACAAAGCTGTCTTCAAGTAATTGAAAGGTTGTAATGTGCAAGAGGATTTTAAAAAAATTTTCTAATTTATGAAATAAAACAAGCATTTTATAACTGAGCAGGATAAAAAGGATGATTGCACATGCAAATCTATGAGGTACAATTTGCTATTTGAATATATAATGAAGTTATCATGTAACTTCTCCCCTCTTTTTCTCCCTCCTCCACCCTAGAATGGCTACCATTGGATACAAATATGGAATTTCGATGATTCGATTTGTCCCCATAGAGCACAAGAAAAAGCAGTGAGTAGATGGGGGGAGACAGGAGTCATCTGAAGTTGTCCAGTGAAGGCTGAATGGCAGATGTCAGGGAGCTAATGGAAAGAATCCTCAGTGAGGCAGAAGCTGAAGGATATGGCATCTGAGATCACTTCCACTGCTCAAATCCTTCCAGTTTTAAATTGTAAAATCCATTAGCAGGGAGTCTTCTCTAAGAGACAAAGGAGTTCCAAAAAGAAAACCAGAAAACAACAACATAGAGCTCTGAACAGCCCTGAGCTGTAAACCAGTGAGTCTGGAGGCTAGCACCATTTGGCGCCTGTGGCCAAGTTACTTTCGCTCTTTGCATCTTAGTTAAGTCCTGCAAAAAGTGAGATGGCTAAACGAGAAACCCTCTGAGGTGACCCCAGCTCTGATGTTCTAAGGTCCGTCCTGGCTCTGACATCTCCTCATTTATGTTCTTAGATGCCTTACATTTGTGTGTGTCTGCTCTCTAAGGTGCTTCTAGTTCTGCAATTTTGGATTTTATTTTCAAGGCCCTTTGGGTCTCTGATTATTAAAGTCACTAGCCAATTTTTTTCTCCCTTCCTCCAGATATTGGGACTAAAACTTAAACACGATCTGTTAAGGGCCAGGTTCAGCTTTTTCAGCAGTCGCCAAGACAGCTGAATGCTGGGAGAGTCAGAAACATGCAAGAGTGTACAAGTGGGAGATCTTTAATGAGAGCTAGCAGACTTTTGTAGGGGGGTTTCCCAAGTTGGTACAAACATACAGGTTCATCTTAATGACTTTTACCATGCTGTGGGAGGACAAACCACGCTTGTTCATCGCCATATCTTGGACATGTTTCTCAGTCTTTAGAGATGTGTGTCATGGCTCAAGGGAAAAGCATGGCAAAGGCATGGGACAGTGCTGCATCTCCATTTAAGAATTTCTGCAACCCAGGGACGATATTGCTTTTTGGAGGTTTTAATCATAGCTTATCATTCACTTGTAAAGAGGAGACTTCCATGAATACCCAGAGGAAAAGAAAAATCCCTCTAAACACTTCTGGGGGAGAATGTCTTATAGTCTGCTAGATCTCACAGGCTCCCTCAGGCTTCTGCTAATGGTTTTGGTGTAGCCTGGAATAAAAAGTAGGTTTCATCAGGAAACGTGACATTTTCCCAATTTCCTGTGCTCCAGTCTTTATATTGTCTTGATTAGGACAAGTGGATGTTTTTTTTCTGCAGTTTAAAACCAAAAAAAGATAAAACAAATCAAAAGTCTAGTATTCCAGCTGAGGACTAAGCTTAAGGCAAAGGTGAGGAGAATGTGCTTTCCACCCATGACAGCACACTTTGCAAAGGCACAGAGACCCGAGATACCATGCTGTGTATAGGAAGCATTACACTAAAAGAGGCTGGAAAAGCAGATGAAAATCATACTATGGAGAGCTTTTGCTTTTAATGTTAAACTGAGACATCTAAAGCAATAGGAAGCCATAAAGGATTTGGGCCGGGTTGACATGGTCATGTTTGTGTTTAGAAAATATCCCTTTGAAGACTACATGGATGAGAGATAAGCAAGGGGAGATATGGGAAGTAGAAAGACCCGTTAGGAGGCAATTTCAGGGAGAGAAGTTAGGTTGGCCAAAGTAGGTGTGGATAGTAATTGGCTGGGGAGTTAGGGGGTAGAGGGGGAGCAATGACTATTCCAAGATGAAAAACCTGTGTCACTAAAGGTTAGTGAAGCCCCACCAGAAACAGGGACATCTGGAAGCACATGGGTTTGGGCAGAATCCTAACAAGTGTTTCAGGCACATTGATGATGGAATTCTTACAGGATGTGGTTTCTGTTCTAAGGTCCTTCATAGCTCAGCCTCCATATTCTATGGATATGAGAAAAAAAAGTTTGCATGCTGACCTTGCCAAACACCCTCCACTCTTCTCTGAACATCTATGTTTTCTGGAGTACATGGATATGTTTCAAGGTGGCCTTGACACAAACCAAGGCAGGGGGGAGTCCAGCTGGCTGACTGAACCCATGCTATGGGGGCCCAGGCCTAGGAGTGTCTCGGGCACTGCTTGTTCTCCCCAGAAGTGAAGAAACCAGATGCATCTTCCTCCTCATCTGCCTTTTCACACTCTGTGCTTATGACCTCACCTCCCAACACCTCCCCCCTCTGTCCTGGAACCTGCCTGCCTGGATGTTTGCCATGTGCTTGGGAGAATTGGGAAGTCAGGGCTGAGACTGATTATAATTCTGAACCAGGTGATTCACTGAGACAATTCAGGGCCTTTCAGTGGGCCTTTGTTGGAGCTCTCCAAGCATTGATGGGCCACATCAGCAAGTCTCATCTAAGCAAAGACCAGCAAAGGCATTGCGATGATTTTCCATGTCCTGTCATCCTCATGGTGAATTAAAAGAAATTACAAGAAAACTTTGCTAATTTGGACTTTCCTCATTTGGAATCTGAATTGTGTGAAGATAGACTCATAGAGCCCAACACATCCTCCTCCATGAAGCCTTTCATAATGTCAGTAAGTGGCAATGATGTCTCTCTGTCTTTGTCTCTATCTCTGTCTCTGTCTCTCTTTCTCTCTCCCCCCAGATAGATAGATGAGTAGATAGGACATTCATTGCTAACCATGTGCCAAGCTTTCACCGTTCCATCCATCCATCCATCCATCCATCCATCCATCCATCCATCCATCCATCCATCCATCCATCCATCCATCCATCTATCCATCCATCCATCTATCTATCTATCTATCTATCTATCTATCTATCTATCTATCTATCTATCTATCTATCTATCTA
>NW_027186377.1:2670263-2679929 GCF_028583685.1 Petaurus breviceps papuanus
CTATCTATCTATCTATCTATCTATCTATCTATCTATCTATCTATCTACCTACAAATACATTCTTTTGACTCCACAGCTGGAGTCCTAAGAATGAGGTACTTAGTTTGAATTATTTGAATTCATTTGAATATTATTTGAATCTTAGAAAAGCTATCTTTGAATAAAATATAATCAGAAATTCTAATGTTCCCATAGTGGAGACTGGCCTTCCCCACCATTAACCAGAATTGGCCAAGTGTGGCTCTCCACAGCCATCCAGAGCAGTAAATAATGCTCTGAGGCCTCATCGTTGGGCCCCTGGATATAGATTCATTCTCCTCAAACAAATGGCAGATAAGGAAGAAAACACCAACAGCAAATTGCACCATCTCAGGCTGTGGATCACACATTTACTATGAGCTGTCTTTTCCAAGACAAGGGATGTCAGGGCTCTAGCTTCAGGTCAGTCTCAAAGCATAGCCCTAAGAATGATGCTGAGTGTGGGGCAATGGGGCAGTGGGTGAGAACAGAGCCATAACCAGGAGCTAGGCTCCTAGGACAAGTGGGCACACTAGCCCAACATAGAGATCCTTATTTTAACTAATATTTCTTTCAAAGTAGGTCCCAACAAGGGGTGTCTAGGTGTCACAGTGGATGGAGCACTGGCCCTGGAGTCAGGAGGACCTGAGTTCAAATCCGGCCTCAGACATTTACTAGCTGTGTGACCCTGGGCAAGTCACTTAACCCTGCTCATCTCAGTTTCTTCATCTGCAAAATGAGCTGGAGAAGGAAATGGCAAACCATGAAATTATCATTGCCCAGAAAACCCCAAATGGGCTCACAGAGTCAGACGTGACTAAAACAGCTCAACAGCAGGTGCAAGCACACCCTGTTTCTTTGCTGCTGAAGGATATAATTTTGCTGCTGAAGGTGCTTATTGCCCCTTAAGGTTGACATTCCCTGAATTCAGTGACTGAGAACTTTTGCCTGGGCACCCTGACCATGTTCTGGCTCAGGGTAGAAGTGCTGTGGTTAAGGGGTCAAATGTAGGAAATCATGGTTTCTTGGAACATGAATGGCCCTCAGTGGGCATCTTGTCTAACTCCAATCTGAGCAGAAAGATGAAAGACACGTTAGTGAGACTTACAGAAATGTACACATGACCTGACTACTGCCCTCTGGGAGCTTGTAGTCTAGAAGAGGCATTGGATTGCTGACATCCCTGCCACACAGACACTGAATCTTCCTTTCACAGAAAACCCAGACTTCTTTTTTCAGATGAAATTTTCTCTAGCCATTCTCCATTTGAGACTTGGGAGCTTTGATTGGGAGGCTGATTTTTTTGTTCTCCAAGTATAAGGCCTTATGTGAATTCCTATTTTCTTACAAAAGAAGATTCTATCAGCACCCACTAGCTTTCACAGCAACTTCGGGTTTGAAAAGTGAGTCATCTAATTCTTTGTTGAGGTCTCCTATTGAAAGGTTAAGTTGCTGAGGGTCAGCCCCAGATCTTTGGTGTCTGCACCATTACAGGGCTCTTTCCCAACAGAAATCAATGCATTAATCAGTATGGTGCACATTCTAAATATTTAATCAGCTTCAAAATGCACCTATTTGTGCAATTGTGAAGCCCACAGCTCTCAATCTAGAGCACATCAAATGTATCATGGAAATTCACAAGAAGCCCACAGAATGCCCTGCTCTACTAGCCTCAGATTCTCATCAAAGAAGGAATCCTCTTTGTAAAGGTAGAAGGTAAAACTAAAGTCAGGACAGCTGGTGATGGCCTGGATGCAGTACATGACTTTGGCATCTTCCATGTCTGACCAAGTTCTAAGTGCTCCGTGGCACCTGCTTCAGCTGCCTTCTTGGCCATTGGAACAGATTGTTGGCATCCGCCCATTCCACCAGAAGAAGTCTCCATGTGCTTGGGGTGGACACCACCCTAACTCCCTGACGGGTTTGTGGGTTACCCTCAGCATAACTTAGCACCTCTGCTGAGATGGTTTACAGGGGTGTGGTGGCACGCTACAGCTTCTTAGAGCTATCGTCCTCACCCCAGAGGGGCTGGGCCACCCTGAACACCACACACACCCAAGAAGTCACTCTGGACTCTGATGAGCGATTCCTTTTCCAAGGGCACAGATGAATAATTGTAAATTGGCTTCTTTGTTATATTCAGTGACTAAAGAACTGTGCCTTTGTCTCAACCTGCCATTGGGCAGCCTGTCATTTCATTCATGTTTCCATTAAAGACTGTATCCCCATATGCATTAGAAGATGGTCTTTGAGAGTTGCTGCAGCAGTTGGGGCAGGCTCTAAGCCTGCAGTTCTTCAAAGTGGGGGCGAACAGGTGGTGGGTGGGGAGAGCCCATTCTGTCCACTGTGTTCAGCTCTGGTCAGACCACTGGAGCATTGGACACAAGAGGTGTCAATGGAATAGTCAAGACTGAGAGATCATTACATATGAGGATCAGCTGATGGAAGAGAAAATTCAGAGATGGACATGGTCCTGTCTTCAAGAATTTGAAGGGCTGTCTGGGAGGAGGGGTCAGATCTGTTCTGTTTGGACCCACAGGGAAGAACCAGGAACAATGTATGCTCGTTGATTGATAAACTGCAGAGAAAATATGGGCAAATCCATCAACAAAGTGTTCCTAAAGCAATTATAATGTGCTTGGGGATTAGGCTACAAAGTTAAAGGTGAAAGAGTGTGTCTGCCATCAAAGATCCCTCCAGAGCCTGGGGGAGGGAGGGAGGAGAACTTGGACATGGAGAAGTACAATGCATGGTCTCTTTAGTTAAGACTGCTCAGAGCTCTTAGAGAAACTGTTACAGGCACAGATACTTTGTAACTCCTAGTTCCAAGACAAGCAGTTACTGATTTTGAACATAACAAGCCTTAGTAAAATGGGGAATAAAGATACCAGAACTGATGTATCATTATGGTACAAATACAATTTATCTGGTTAGAGACAGATGAGAATTTGATTACTAACCACATGACAAAGTGGATTCATTTGTAGAGAAGATCCAGAGGCTGAACACAGAAAGACAAAGTATGAAATAGAGATGAAAGGGCAGATTTCAAAGTTGCCTCAGTGGAGTTTGGAGCTGGAAGTGATGGGGCTGCTGTCGCTGATGTGGATGTGTAAGTGCAGCTGAAGAAAAGGACAGAGTGGAAACAGAGATTTCATTCTGGGCTTCAGCTGCTTGGCTGAGACTTCATGGCCAGTGAGGCGTTAGTTTATCACAATGAGGATCACTTTGATGTAACTGAGAGAACATCGATTGGATACAGAAGTTCCCTTCATTAGGGACTTTTATGGACAATTGCTGAAACAGAAAGAAGACACCAAAGCAGGACGTTGTAGGTAAATCACCTTGGCTGATTTATCTCCATGCTGTGTTTCCTTAGCAGGCTTCTTCAAGTGTGCACCCCCTCTCCCTCCACAGAAATTAGGTAAGGCTTGTGACCTGGGTTTATGTACAGATTTACTATTCCTGGGTTTGTCTCAAAACAGGAGTACCTGGAATTGGTAATTGGTATTTTGCTTTACTGTACAGTAAATGATTATGTTTATATCTAAAAGTATCATTATCATTAGTGGTTGTTGTGTAAATAAAAATACATTGGTATTAATGTGTAAATAAAAACACACATTGGTAGAGCACCAGGGGCTAGAATTCTAGATAGGGGAAGTAAATTCTTTCACACCAGGTTTGTCAATAAGAACCTATGAGAATTCTCCTGTGACCTGGGCTTGCCAATGTGAAGACAGATTGTGGTGAGTGAGCCATCTTAGAAAGTGAGGGAATATTGGTGTGTCCGTGGAGGAGGTGTGAGGCACTAGAGTGCGTGTGGCCATTCCAAGTACCTGTTGCACAAGAATGTACAAAATGCTTTAAAAAGAATTGCAAGTTAATTTTTAATGAAAGAAAAATAAAGCCTCCTGATAATTGGGGTCATCCTGAAGTGTAATAGGCGACTTGAAGATACAACGGGTTCCCATTCATTCAAACTTTTCAAGAAGATTTTGGATGATTTCTTTCACGATTGGTTTTGGAGGACATTCCTCTTCAGGCATGGCTTGGATTGAATCAATAGCCTCCAAGATCCTTTAGTACTGTAATGTTCTGAATTCTGTGAATTGTGATACAGATACCACCTAAGCATTGACTCTATGAATCCTCCTGCCCCCTCAACTCTTCAATGCCACACTAAACACCACCTTGATCACCTCAAACAAGCATGATCCCTCCCTCTTATTTGGGGGGTATTATTTTGCATAGTGTGTATAGTGTGGGTGAGGTAGGGGAGAGGAGGGGGACGGTGTTAGAACTGGAAGTCAGAGGTTGGACCAGAATCCTTCTCATCTTTTTGATTGACCAGATATGTGACCTTGGGCAAGTGGCTTTCCCTAATGGGCTGCCTGAGGAGGCAGTGGACTTAACCCTACTGGAAGTGATCAAACACTGACTAGGAGCTCATTTGCCAGGCATATCATAGTGGCAAATATCTTTGGGCTATGGGTTGGACTCGGTGGCCACCAGGTCCCTTCCAGTTCTGCGATTCTGTCATTCTGAATCTCTCTCCTATTTGGGTTGTGAGAGCTAAGGAGATCTGACTGCTTGGCAGTCAATAATGGCTCCACATTATATATCAAAGACTCCAGATCACAAAGTTGGGGTGCTAGTAATCTCTTTGTCAGAAGATCTGAGTTTTTGTTGCCCCAGTACCTGGTTACATTGAGGTCAGTAAGCTCAGTCTTTCTCTGCAGGCTACCCACTTCTTTCCTCTGCCTGGCATGCTGCCATAGCTCAAGTCCTCGGTGGGGAGGTCATGACACAGTTGTGCAGATTTCCCTCCTGCTGTCCTATGCCAACAGTGTTGCTCAAACATGGGACATTACACACAATAACAATACCATTAATATTGTCTGTAACTTTGAAGAAGTGAAGGGCTCCATATTTGAAGACCAGGAACTCAACCATGAACAACATAGACACAAAGCATCAAGCCTCTGCTCAATCCAGTGATCTTTCTAGGACCTAGGCATAACCATGTCAGTTCCTTATTCAACAAACTCCAAAGGCTTCCTATCACCTCTAGGATCAAAGAGAAAAGCTGCTATTTAGCTCTTAAAATCCCTTGGAACCTCACACCTTGCTATCTTTCTAGTCATATTACCACTCATTCCCATCTCATATTATTTGATCTTGCGACAACAACCTCCTTTCTACCTCTTACAACACTCCATCTGCTGACTCCAGGAATTTAGGCTGATTGTGCCCCCTTTTGGGAACTCTCTCCCTCCTCTTTACTCCCTCCTGGATTTCTTGGCCTCCTTTAAGTCTCATCTAAAGTCCTACCTTCTGCAAGAAGCCTCCTGATCCCTCTAAATGGAGTTCTTCTTTTTGAGATGGCCACCAAAGTGTGTCATCTATACCTTTTTTGTGCAGAGTTGTTTGCATGTTGGCTCCCCCCTTAGACTGTGAGCTCCTTGAGAGCAGGGACTTTTTTCACCCTTTCTTTGTATCCCTAGCATTTAGCACAGTCCCTGGCACCCAGTAGGTTCTTAATAAATGCTTATTTTATCACTTGTTGACTTGACAAACTGGGGGGGGGGGCAGTTAGGCATGGATAGAGTTCTGGGCCTGGAATCTTCCTTGAACTTCCTAAGTTCAAATCTGGCCTCAATACTTACTAGCTATGTGACCCTGGGTAAGTCACTTAACTTTGTCTCAGTTTCTCATCTGTAAAATGAGCTGGAGAAGGAAATAGCAAACCTCTCCAGGACCTCTACTAAGAAAATCCCAAATGGGGTCATGGAGAGCTGGGCATGACTGGGAAACATTTGAACAACAACTTGACAAAGTCAGCAAGTCTGGCCTGTCATGCCCCTTTCTTAAAGGGTCCATGTGTGTTCTCATACCTCAATGCTTCTGCAGACCCCTTGTCAAACATGTAATCTGATCACTTGTACTACAGAGACACCTTCTCATCTTGTGTTAATTATGTTCCTGTTTTCTTGAGTCAGAAAACTTGAATGTTCCCAGTGACCATCAGGCCTAACATAACTGGCAGGGGACCATGAACTTTTTAAAAACTATATTCTGGGGGTGGCAGGCAATGCTTGAACTTTACTGTCATAGAAATTTGTTTGCATGTTCAATTTTGTTTGTAATATATGTATACTCAGTTGTGCATAGAAATGTAACTTGCCCAATAGGGAAATAGAAGGAGAAAGGGATAAGAGGAAAGGAAGGTAGATGATAAAATAAAAGGGAGTGCAGATTAAGGGAGGCAGTGGTCAGAAGCAACAGAGACTTTTGATTAGGGAGAAGATGAAAAAGAGAGAGGAAGAAACAGAAGAAAATGGGACAGAGGGAAATATGCAATTAGTAATCATGACTGTCAATGTAAATGGAATGAGTTCAACCCCCCCCCCCAAATGGAAGCAGACAGCAGAATGGATTATAAAACAGAATACAACAATATGTTGTTTACAAGAGACACACTTGAAAGAGAAAAACACACAGAGTTAAAATAAAGGACTTGAGCAGAATCTAATATGGTTTCGTTGAAGTAATGAAGGCAGAGATTGCAATCATGGTCTCAGACAAAGCAAAAGCAACATCTGACCCAATAAAAAGAAATAATCATGGAAACTCCATTTTGCTAAAAAGTACCATAAGTAATGAAGTAATATAAAAAATACAAAGTTTCTCTGATAAAGACCTCATTTCCCAAATATATACCAAGTACAAAACTGAGCCAAGTTTATAAAAATAAGTGTCATTACCAGATTGATAAATGGTCAAAGGATATGAATAGGCAGTTTTCAGAAAAAGAAATGAAAGTTATCCATAGTAACATAAAAAAGGCTCTAAATCACTATTGATTAGAGACATGCAAATTAAAACAACTCTGGGCTACCAACTCACATCTATCAGAAATGACAAATGCTGGAGCAGATGAGGGACAAATAAGTACATTAATGAGCTGTTGATATAGTGAACTGATCCAACCATTCTGGAGAGCAATTTGGAGCTATCCCCAAAGGGCAATAAAATTGCACATTCTCTTTGATCCAGCAATACCACTACTAGGCCTGTATCCCAAAGAGATAAAAGAAAAAAGGAAAAAGGACATACATGTGCAAAATATTTATAGCAGCTCTTTTTGTGGTGGCAAAAATTGGCAATTCAGGGCATGTCCATCAATGGGGGAATGGCTGAACATGTTGTGGTACATGACTGCAATGGAATACCATTGTACTGTAATAAATAACAAGGAGGGTGGTTTCAGACAGCAGACTTGGCAAGACCTATGTGAACTGATGCAAAGCAAAGTGGGCAGAACCAGGAGAATATTGTGCACAGCAATAGCACTGTAACAATGATGGACTGTGAATGATGTGGCTATTCCCAGCAATACAATGATCCAAGATAATTCACAGACACCTATGGTGCAAAATGCTATCTACCTCCAGAGAGATCTGATGAACTCAAAGTACAGATTGAAATGTAATTTTCACTTTTTCTTGCTTTTTTGTAAAATGGTTAATATGGGAATATCCTCTGCATGATTTCACATGTGTAATTGATATCATGTTGTTTGCCTTTTCAGTGGGTGGTGGAGGGGTAAGAGGGAGAGAATTTAGAACTCAGAATTTTAAAAGAATGTTAAAAATAAATAACAAATGGAAATATTTAAAAATATATATTCCAATAATTGTGTTTCAGTATCCTTGGTTTCCCTTATAATTTCATGTATTTGATTTTATGTGTTTAAAAATTATCATGATCAGGTATCTATAGGCTTCACCTGCTGGTTAAAGGGGTGATGTCAAAGTGGGTGAAGATCCCTTGTCCTAGACCCTTCATCAATACACCAGAGGGTGGCTCTCTAATCAGGGCCTCCCAAAGCTCCCATTCCCCTTTGGGATATCTCATATATTAGATGGTCTGACATCAAGCCCAAATCTGCCTCTTGGATCTTTACTTATTGCTATTCCTTCTACCCTCTGGGGCTGAACTGGACAAGCTCACTTCCTCCCCTACAGGACAGCCCTATAGACCCTTGAAGAAAGCTGTCAGCCCTGTCTCCTCCCCTTAAATTGTCACTTCTCGGGGCTAAATATTCCCCATTTCTCCGTTTTCAGATACTGTGGCCCCAGGTCTGTATACTCTAAAGTTTCTTCCTTTGTATTCTCTCTGACTTGTCCATGTCTTCCCCAGAATATGTTGCTCTGAGCTGAGTCCGATGCTTGAGAGAGGAGAACAAGGGGACTTTAATTAGCGTATTGGCAGAGGGAGGATGGGTACACAGGAATGGATGAATCCAGTGCCATCTTTGTTCTCCTTGGCCCCAGAGAGCAGGGAGTGGGGGTGGGCAGGGGTGGGGTGGGGTGGTGGAGTGGTCAGGACATGGATTGAAAAGAGGCAGATTGAAGGGTGATGTAGAGGAAAACTTCCTAAAGATTAGAACTGTCCCAAAGAAGAATGGGAGGGCTCTGGTGATGGAGAGCACCCACCTCTCCCTTCTTTTGGGGGCTGGTGCCTGTCAGGGCTGGTGAGTGGGTGACCTTGGGTGGTCAGGGGGCACCGAAGCACCCACAGTGCTGGGATCCGGGTCAGGAGGAGCTGCACTCATGTCTGGTCTGAGACACTTGCTAGCTGTTTAAGCTTGGGCCAGTTGTGAAATCACCTCTCAGAGTGGCCATGATGATGGCATCTTCTTCCTATGGTTGAAGTGAGGATCAGGGGTTGGGAAAGCGCTTAGCACAGCACATGGCACATGGTGAGTGCTTTATGAATGTCAGCCATTGTCATTGCTGTAACTGTTCTTGGTATCAGTAATAGACTAGGTGCTGTGGGCTCTCTGGGCTCTGTGGTTCTGAGGACACCGAGCTTCTATGTCTGGGGAACCCATGAGCTCACTGGCACCAGAGGAGGAGGCAAGGGGACATCATTATTGTCTTCAGGACCTAAACCCTAACACAAAGCAGCCCATGCTCTCTCTATCCCAGCCTGCGTAGCATGACCAGGCCAGCAGGGAACCCTTACAGGCACTTTATTGCCCCATCTCTCATCCCCACCTTGAGTGGGGGGCTCTTGGGGATGTAAAGAAAACATAAGTAAGCCCAGGACCAGCAAGTGAGACCGGTCACCCATGCAGTAAAGCCAGACTCCAAAGGACAACAGAAACAAGCCCTGGCTGTTTTAATAACATTTAAAGGAAGTCAAGGCCAAGACCTCTCACCGCACATCCCTGGTTCCTTTCAGGTCCTCATCACCTCTCACTTTGACTATTACAACAGCCTCACAACAGCCGTCCCTGGCTCTAGTCTCTCTCGTCTCCAGTCCATACCATGGCTGCTGCCCAAGAATCCTCCAGTGCACAGCCCTAACAGCACTGTCCTGCTTGGATGTAAGGTGCTCAGCATGGTGCCTGCTGCATAGTAGGGACTTAATAGTGCTTGCTCCCTTTCCCTTTTTCTTCTCAAAAATGTAAGCAAACAAGCTTGAGATGGAAAATAATGGGGGAGGGGAGAGAAGTGCATGTGGTCAGTCTTGGTGCTGGATGAACTGAGAGACCAGCTACCGTGTTTCCCCGATAATAAGACCTATCCCAAAAATAAGCCCTCCCCTTACTGTGTAAGATTCCTCTAAAATAAGCCC
>NW_027186377.1:2714929-2725962 GCF_028583685.1 Petaurus breviceps papuanus
ATCAGCTTCACAATTCAATCAAACACTTCTATATCAGTTGCCTTCTATGGTCCTGGCATTTTTTTAGCTGCTAGAGACAGAAAGACAGAAGCTGACTAGCCCCTCCCTCAGGGAGCTCACATTCCCTTGTGGGAAAAGCCCATCTGGCTATCATCGATTGGAGGCTGTGGGTTTGACTGGTGAGTCACATCTCGGTTTTGTTTACAAAGCACATTCCCCACAACTGAAAAGCAGGGCTGCTGTCCTTGTCCACAGATGCTGAGATAGAGAAAGGGTGAGTGAGAGTGATTTGTTGGAGCCCTGAGACAGCGGACCATGAGTTGGGACAGAGCCCGTCCTCTGTCTCCAGGGATGTGCTGGCAAATGTTTAACAACCACTTCTCCGGTGAAAAAAGCATACATTTTTAGGATTATTCTGCAACTTTAACATTGGTTTTATCACTTTCTTTTGTTGTTGTTCAGTCATTTCAGTCCTATCCAACTTTGTGTCCCCTTTTGGGGGGTTTTCTTGGCAGAGATACTGGAGTGGTTTGCCATTTCCTTCTCCAGGAAACCGAGGCAACCAGGGTTAAGTGACTTGCTCAGGGTCACATGGCTAGTAAGTAACTGAGGCCAGATTTGAACTCAGGAAGATGAGTCTTTCTGACTTAGGTCTGGTGCTCTACATAATCAACAAAACAAACCAAAAATC
Source organism: Petaurus breviceps papuanus (assembly GCF_028583685.1). Classification (NCBI taxonomy): domain Eukaryota; kingdom Metazoa; phylum Chordata; class Mammalia; order Diprotodontia; family Petauridae; genus Petaurus; species Petaurus breviceps. The sequence continues at coordinate 2,715,621 of NW_027186377.1, forward strand.
AAGCCTTGATGTCTGGCATTTGCCAGTTTCTGAGCTGTGAATAGCAATAAGCTGTAAATTTACAAGAAGCTGAAAATTTAACAACCAGCTCTCAAAGCCCTTCTGAGCTGACTCCAGCACAGCCCTGTACACAACAGCAAAAGTCTCACCATCTCTGGGGACTCCATGTCACCTCCGCTGGCACCATTTCTGAGGACAATTCCATCTCCCCCTTACAAATGGCCCTTGTTATCTGCCAGGAGGAGGAGGGGAGGGAGGTGAGAGAGCTTCAGTCTCTGGCTTTTCTTGCCTTGTGGCCTCAAACCTGCTCAGTCAAATTTATTTGGAACTGGTCTTGGGAGGCTTGGTGAGCGAGAGTGCACCCAGCTGTTTGTTATTGCAGCAAGTGAACGTTGCTGCTCTCCGGCGTCTGGAGGCCACGTCCACTGCAGAACATGGAGCTCGAGGCTTCTCTTGGGGTGACAGCCAGATTCCTTTGTACTGGAAGCTGGAGGCTTCCTCAAGACCCTGTGGGCAGCCTCCTGACTGCCAGGGCCTCACTGCACCAGAGGGCCAGCACCTGTTCTTATTTCAGCCCAAGGTGAGAAGAAAGAGTGGAGATGGGGAGACCTTCATCCCTCACACTGTGGCATCATCAACACCAACATTACCCCCATCCTCACTTAGAGGTTAACAAAGTGCCTTCCTCCAAATAGCTTTAGGGGGTAGAGAATCATGATCCCAAGGATATAGACAAAGATGCTGAGGGTCAGAGAAGGCCAATGACATGCCTCCAAGACGTCATTCTAGGAGGGATTGGAAACTCAAGAAGCAAATTCTGAAGACAGAAAGGGAAACAATCCCATTGAAGAGGGGAAAGGGAGAGCCACGGGAAGAAACCTATGGAACTGCAGAAAAGTCCTCAGCCAAACTGGACTTCAGACAGCCCTGTAGAAGGCAGCCCCTGATGGCATGGTCCTGGTGCTGTAAGAATGGGGTGAGGATTCAATCTTCCAACTCAGAGTGGGCAAAGCCTGCCCAGGAAGTGAAGGACAGCAGAGGAGGCTTGTTGGCTGGCTCATCTGTGTCTGAGCTACACTCAGAGGTAGCAGACAATCAGAGGGGGAGCAGAGCCCCCTTCCTAGGGTGAAGAAACAAGGAGGACAGAAGGTCTCACTTTGCATCTGGCTTCCATTTTATTTTCCAAGGAAATGTTGTATAGGCAGCGGAGTAGGCATATATGTAGGCAGCCAACTGGTCTCTTTTTAAAATTTTATTTTATTTATTATTGTTTTGTTTTGTTTTGTTTTTATAGTAAGATCTTTTATTTTTTTCAAATGCTTTATTAACTTCTGATTTACATCATTCATCTCTGCCAGATTTTGAGTTACAAATTTTCTCCCTGTTTTTCCCCTACCCTCCGCCCCTAAGTAGCAGTCCCACAGGATATCCCCTCCTCCGATCTGCTCTCTCCCATATTTCCTCCCATACCCCTTTTGACTTTTCCAGTGGATCTCTATGTCCCAGTGCCTGTATATCTTATTTCCCAATTATATGTAAGATAGTATTAATAATAGTATATAAATATATGTATATATATATATATATATGAGTATTTTATTTTAAAACTTTGAATTCCAGATTCATTCCCTTCCTCCCTTGTCACCCACCCTTACTGGGAAGATAAGCAGTTCAGTATAGGATGTACATGTGTGGCTAATGCAAAACAATAACTTAGTAGATATATTGTAAAAGACTGACTATATTTCCCTCCCTCCTATCCCACCTCCCACTTATTCTATTCCCTAATTTGATCCTGTCCCTTTTCAAAAGTGGGTGCTTCCAACTTCCCTCCCCCAAGCCTGCTCTCCCTTCCATCATCCCCCCTCTCATCCCCTTTCTCCCTACTCTCCTGGAGGGTGAGATACCCTATTTAGTGTGTATTTCATTCCCTCCTCAAGCCAAATTCAAAGGGAATAAGGTTGACCCATTCCCTTTTGCCTTCCTATTCTTCCTTTCCATTGTAACCATTTTTCCTTGCTTCTTCTGTATGAGATACTTTACCCCTTTCTCTTCCCATCTCCAATCATTATATTCCTTTCTCACCTCTTAATTTCACCTTTTAAGCATCATCCCTTCTTGTTAAATTGGTCCTGTGCCCTCTGTCTATGTAAACCTTTACACATATATACACGCATTCACATATGTATTCATATGCCCATATAGCCTCATATATATTCCCTTCAACTACTGAGAAAAGTTTCATCAGTTGCAATTATTATTTTTCCATGTAGGAATGTTAATAGTTGAACTTTGATAAGTTCCTTATGATTTCTTTTTCCTGTTTACCTTTTCATGCTTCTCTTGCTTCTTGTATCTGAATGTCAAATTTTCTATTAAACTCTTTTTTTTTCAGCAAGAATGCTTGAAAGTCCTCTATTCCACTGAATGACCATATTTTCCTCTGAAACATGATACTCAGTTTTGCTGGGTAGGTGACTCTTGGTTTTAATTCCAGCTCCTTTGACCTCTGGACTATCATATTCCAAGCCCTGCGATCCTTCAGTATAGAAGCTGCCTGATCCTGGGTTATCCTGATTGTGTTTCCACAATATTCAAATTGTTTCTTCCTGGCTGCTTGTAATATTATCTCCTTAATCTAATAATTCTGGAACCTGGTTATAATATTCCTAGGAGTTTTCTTTTTGGAATCTTTTTCAGGAGGTGATCGGTAGATTCTTTCAACCTCTATTTTGCCCTCTGGTTCTAAAACATCATGCCAGTTTTCTTTGAGAACTTCCTGGAGGATGATTTCTAGGTTCATACTTTGATCATGGCTTTCAGGTAGTCCAATAATTTTTAGATTCTCTCTCCTGGATCTATTTTCCAGGTCAGTGGTTTTTCCCATGAGATATTTTACATTGCTTTCTATTCTTTCATTTGTTTGGATCTGTTTTATAGCATCTTGATTTCTCATAAAGTCATTAGCTTCCATTTGTTCAAATCTAATTCTGAAGCAATGATTCTCCTCAGTGAACTTTTAAAATTCTTTTTCCATCTGGAAAATTTGACTTTTTAAGGCATTCTTCTCCTCATTGCCTTTTTGAGCCTCTTTTGCCATTGGAGTTAGTCTATTTTTTAAGGTATGATTTTCCTCAGTCAGGCTGTTGACTCTCATTTCATAATTTTCTTGCATTGTTCTCATTTCTCTTCTGAATTTTTCCTCCACTTCTCTTATCTGCTTCTTAAGGTCCTCTATGGCTTGTAACCAGCTTGTATTTTCCTTTGAAGCTTTTGGTGCAGGAGTTCTGACTTCACTGTCTTCCTCCATGCTTTGCTCCTTTGTTCCCCAAAATAGGAGTCTAATGTTGGAATCTTCTGTCTGGTTTGTTTCCTTTGCCTGGTCACGTCGCCCCTCAGTCACTTGACCCATGGGCTTTTTTGCCACAGTAGGACTCTGCCACCAGACAGGGGAGCTTTTGTCCCAAATGCTGGCATTTTCTCAGTTGCCGCAGGTGGGAGATAGGTGCCCTCTCTGATGCCTCCACACGCTCTGGCAAGCTCACACACCCCAGGACCTCCACCCTAGACTGCAATCCAGATCCAAGCAGGTTAAAGCAAGAGCGATTACCCCTCAGACTGGTGCTTGGTCCCCCTACACTCTGCAGGCTAGGAGCTGAAGCTGTCACATGGTGCTGGCTGGCTATGCCTGTGCCTCAGCGGCTTCTTGCCCTGGGGGTAAAAGCCATGCACTCCCACTTACTGGGTCCCAAAGTCTAGACTGCACTGACCTCTCACTTTGTCCTTCACATCTATGTGTTGATAAATCTGGAAATGGCCACAGCTGCTGCTGATCTGGAGTCCTTCCAGCTTGGGCCTGGTCAGGCCTGCCCTGGGCCTAAAGCTGTGGGGCTGGGCTCGGCTCCCAGAGCACTGTGCTGGCAGATTCCTGCCAGCCTGCTGGGCTGTCCTCAGTGGGAGGTTAGCTTCTCTGTGTCATTTTGTGGGTTCTGCAGTTCCAAAGTTTGTTTAGAGTCCCCTTTTACATAGATTGGGGAAGGTGGAAGCCGGAGCTGCAGGGAGGTCCTGCTTCTACTCCGCCATCTTGGCTCTGTCCCGGGACCCTCACTCTTGCCCAGGCAGCAGTTAAAGCAAGTAGTTTCACTGCAATTATTTGTAATTGTATTGATGGAGCTGAGAGCCAGAGGGAAGATCCTGTTATGACTGATTACACACTGGGAAAAATCCTAACAATTTAGCTGTCTAAGTGTTTACTGGTTTATAGACCTTTTTCCTACACTAGCCCTGATAGGAAGGGGAGGGACATTTTATTAACCCCATTTTACAGGTAAGGAAACTGAGGTGAAGAGAAGTTCAGGACTGACCGGCTGCCGACGGTCTCATCACTAGGAAATGATGTTAGTACTCAGGTTCAGATGCCTGGCTCATGGTGGTCAGGATCAGGCAGAACACTTGGGCTTGAAGCTGTCCTTCCCACACCCTCTTGTCTCACTGCCTTCCATCTGGTAATTATCTCGGGTTTATTCCATGTGGATCTTGCTAGTCTGAATTGTTTCCATGTTGTCTCCCCATTAGACTGGGAGCCCATTGGAAAAGGAGGCACAGAATCAGAGCTTAATAAATGATTACTGGCTATGTGACCTTGGAAAAGTCAAATCCTTTGGGGGATCCCAGTTTCTTTATCTGCATAAAGAATGGACTGAACTACCACTCTGAGTCTTCTGTCAGCCATAGACATATGATCTCTTACAGACCAAGCTAAAGGCAGACCCAGAGTCCTCACATTTAGTGTCACTATCTGTCCTGAGTCTGAACTTCCTGGATCTGAGGGAAAAGACCTGGGTTTAAATCTCAGCTCTACCTCTAGCCCTGCATGACCTTTGCCTGGCATTCCAGCTCTGGGAGGCTGTGTTCTTATGTGTCCAAGAGACCCCTGTTGCAGCTGGGCTCTGGGGCCCTCTCCCTATGAATGTGCTGGACTGTCTGGCCATCCCCAGGAGACTGTAAGCTCTATGAAGGCAGAGGTCAAAGCCTTTGCTGCTATGCCTCGCATGGCCTCGCCCCGAGGACACCCTTCATAACAGCTGATGAAATCCTTGGACATTCAACATGATGCCTGCACAGTCCTGATGAGAAGTTTGCAATGAGAAGTCTAAATGGACATGAGCCTCCCCCTTTGGTTCAAAGGGAGCCAAAAGTCAAATTTGCCCAGTCAAGAACAGAAGCAAATGGGAAAAGAATATTGTTCGCTGGAGGTTAAGTGGCAAAGACAATTAGGGAAGACAGGAGGAGGCGGCTTCCAGACTGAGGGAGTAAATGGACTTTACAATTCCAACATTCCGACATCTGACATTCCAACATCAATCACAGTTTACAGCATTCTCTTTTCTTAGTGACTTTCTATGTTCTCAGGTTCCCCCTCAGCTGACATTCTGATCTATGTTCTAAAGTCCCTCCTCATTTTGACATTTTATATTCTAAGAGTCCTCCCCACTCTTGATTTTCTCTATTCTATGATCTCAGGTTGTTCTCAGTTCCAATACATGATATTCTAGGATTTTCTTAGCTCTGGCATCCCACGCTTTATATTCTAAAGTCCCACCCTCCTGTCCATCACAGATGCAGGACAATTTGGGTAGTCAAGGTTGTCCTTCATTTATGCTGAGGGATCTCTGGTGCCCGTCTGGCATCTTCCCATATCTGACTGCTTGGCTGTACCCTGTGTGGTCTCTGGTGCCTTCCTGGCATCTTCCCGTGTCTAACTGCGTGACCCTCTAATCTCCTGAAGTCACCTTTATGTTGCCCCATCTGCCAAGAGCTGGGATCTTGGAGACAGAAGCCACTCCTTTCCTTTTCAGGATAACCTCCCAGAACTGTGCACAGCATGTGGACCACAGTAAGAGCTGAATAATGGCTGTGACTCACCTGGTGCCTTGGGGCAGCCCTGTCGTAGCCATGGTGGGGTTTAGGTCTCAAAGATCTGTTTTGGGCAGGGTAAGTTTCCTTTGTAAACACCCACAGAGGGTGGAATGCAGCCAAAGGTGACTCTGTTGGCCACAGGTATGGCCCCGCCCTGTCAGCTGCCAGTCAGGGAGCAGTGCCTGACAATTCTCTTTATTCATCATGGTCAAAGATTTATACTGGAGGATTGTAGCCAGGATCCTGTGGTGCCACAAGGGCACCTGAGGCCTCGGGACACCAAGGATGCTGAAGGAAATGGGCAGCCACAGGCCAGTCTGCCCTGCCCTCCCCATCTGCCCCACCTCAACTGCCTCCTGGCTGCTTTCCCTTCATGCCATCTCCCTTGGTCATAAAGGTGCAAGGGGTGCCCACTGAGGCACCGGATCAGAGAACAGCCAAGCAAGGAGGCCTTAAAGTTTACTTTAGTGCAGTCACCTGCCCATATAATGCCCACTTAAATGTGCGTTGTTTAAACTCACCCCATGTTCAAGGCTTGCATTGGGCACTGGGGATATAGAGGCAAAAAGAAAGACATAGTTCCAGGCATTAAGGAGCTTACATTCCCTTGGGGGGCATGCAGGGCATGAGCCACTGGGGGAGTCTTGAGGAGAGTCTTAAAGAAATCTAGGGATTCTGGGACATAGAGGGGGCAATGGGGGGGGTTTCTAGGCCCAGAGAAAGAAGGAGGGGAGGGGCGAGGGAGGATGGAAGGAAAGAAAGAAAGGAGGGAAGGAAGGAAAGAAGGAAGGAGGGAGGAAAGAACAAAGGAAGGAAAGGAGGGAAAGAGGAAGGGAGGAAAGAAAGAAAGGAGGGAAGGAAGGAAAGAAGGAAGGAAGGAGGGAGGGAGGAAAGAACGAAGGAAGGAGGGAGGGAAAGAGGAAGGGAGGAAAGAAGAATTTATTAAGTGCTTCTTGTGTGCCTAGCAAAAAGATCCAGTCAGTCTCTGCCCTCAGGAGCTCCCACCCTGACAGGGGAGACAAGACACAGATGAGTTAGACACAAAGTGGGTTGGAGACGAGATCAATAGGCCATCAGGGACAGAGGGTAGGCACTGGAATGAAGAGACCATGGAGGAGGCCAGGGAGCTCGCTAGTTGGAGCTGAGGAGGAGTGAGGGTGCTGCAGGCTGGTGGGCCGCGTTTGGGAAAGGGGAGGAATGTGCTTTTAAAAAGGTTAGTGAGGGGGCAGGTTGTAAAGGTCTTTAAATGTCAAACAGAAGAATTGATTTTTGATCCTGGAAAGTAATAGGGAGCCGCTGACTTTTACTACATTGGAGGGAAAGGGGTGACCTGGTCCATGTGCTTTTGAACTGATTGAGAGGGCAGAGAGAAGCCCCAGCTCATCACCATGGTCCAGGTGGGAGAGGAAGGGGGCTCATGGCAGGGCAGGAGCTGTGTGCATGCCAAGGAGAAGGCCATGCAAGGAGGCAGAGAAAGGTGCCACCAGGGTTCCCAACCGATGGACTCTGTTGGATGAGGCTGAGAGAGAAGCCGAGGCTGAGCCCTGGTTTGGAAGCCTGGGACCCAGGAGGATGGTTGTACCTTTGGAGGTGGAGGGAAGGCTGAGACACCCAGCAGCAGCGGGTGATGCGGGGCGAGACCCAGCAGCCAGAACAGGGCCTGGGGGGGGGGGGTCAGTGACCAACCTGGGGCCCAGTGGCCAGGGCAGGGCTGGGGGGTGCTCAGTGACCAGCCTGGGGCCCAATGGACAGGCCAGAGCTCGGAGGGGGGGCGCAGTGACCAGGCTGGGCTGTCTGCCCAGATCAGGCAATAAGGCTCAAAGAACATAAGGGAAGGAAGCAGCATCCCTCCTAAGCCAGCTCATATTCCCAGTCCTCATCATCCCTCACCCACCATCTCCTACAGTTACTCATTTGCATTCAGCAAACATGTATTGAGCACCTGCTGTATGTAAGGCATACTTCTGACCACAGATTAAGTGAAGCTCAGAAATGAGAAAGCCCTGGCCTCCAGGGCATCACCCTCTATTGGGGAGGAGGCAGGGCGTCTGTACGGATGCAGAGTGAGAGGAAAAGGGCAAGGCTGGCATTCTGGAGCTGATTTCAGGGTCCACTCGATGGCTGCTGTAGTCTCTCCCAGCTTGGGGACCCTGTAGTGGCTGGAGCTTCAGGAAGGAGGGCCCCCTGCTGAGGCCCTGGCAGTAGGAATGGCTTGTGACTGGGCTGGGGTGGCTTTTCCTCCGGGGTCTGCACTGATGGGTGCACAGGGGCAGCCCCTGTCTCTAGCTCTCAACGTGAGCCCTTCATCCTCAGTCAAGCCTGGAGTCTGGGAGCCATGGAAGCTGCAAAATGAAGTATTTGTGGGGAGCTGGGAAGGTTGCTGGTCTTCAGTGACTGCCCCAGGTCCAGCGCTTTGGGAGGCGGGGAGGCTGTTCACACACATGGCAGCCCAGGCCTTATGGAAACACTCCTCCTCCCCCTCCTCCTTCTCCTCCTCCCGCTCTTCCCCCTCTTCTCCCTCCTTCTCCTCTCCCTCCTCCTCTCCCTCTTCTCCTCCCCCCCTCCTCCTCCTCATCACCCCCATTACAGCCTGGCTCTGATTTCTGCTTGTGGCGTGTGTCTACATATGTGTGTGTCTACGTGTGTGTGTGTGTGAGTGTGTGCTTTTCTGAAGGTGCTACCACTCCTTAGAAAAGTCTCCCACCTGGATGTCACCCGTGGGTGCTCCATGGGCCCGTCCCTCCCCTGGACATCACCCATGGGTGTCTGTGGGCCCATCCCCTCCGGATGTCACCTGTGGGTGCCTGTGGGCCCATCCCCCTTGGACATTGCCTGTCGGTGCTCCATGGGCCCGTCCTCCCATGGACGTCGTCTGTGGGTACTCTGTGGGCCTGTCTCAGGAGGTGGAGCCTGTGGAGTTCTGTGCGTCTTATTGCTAGATGGCGACCCGCGGATCTTTGGCAGCATGACTGCCTTGTCTCCAAAGGCTGGTAAGGGTATCTGGCTGAATAGACCCTATATTGCTGTTTGGTGATTGAAGGCTGGCCCTGATGAGAGCACCATTTTGTGTGGGCCGACATCACCTGCCATATTCTGTCTTATGCACAATCTTCTGGGGCTCCCCATGCCCTCTGAGCATGGTTACAATTCCTTAGTTTGACATTCAAGGCCTCCAACAATTCTGCACATATAAAGTGCCTGGAACAGTAGGCACTTTATGAATGTTTTCTGAGTTGCGTTCAGTCCAGACAGCTTTTCTAGCATTCTTTTCCTCTTCCTCCATTCATCCTGTGCTCCAGTCACAGTGGGAGACTTGCCCCCTTGGCACCTACTTGGGGCTCCCCTGGCTTTTGTTCCTTCTGTTCCTGAGAATTGGAATGTCCCCTTCTGTCACTGCTGCCTTCCTTCTGGCTAGAAAGTCTGTGGTGTGGAGGGGCCGAGCCTGGCACTGTGGTGCCCCTGAGAGCACAACCACAGGCTTTGAATGGTGGGAAAGCCAGAGAGGCAGACAAGGAGGTTTCCCCAGGAGTGCTGAGGCTCAGGGGTCAGGGGCTGTCATCCCCCCAAGGGGAGGTCTTACAGCCTGCAAAGGGGATTTTTTTCAGTGCTTAGGCTGGACTAGGGGGTCTGTGAGGTTCCTCCCAGCTCAGAATTTCTTTAGTTACAAAATTCTGTGAAACTGAAATATTCTAATCCAAGACTCGTCCCCCCTGCTGTCCCTTAAAGGTCAGTCCCCTGTCACCTCTTGGAGTGTTCCCTGATTTCTCCAGCAGCCTACACCTTCCCCTGTGGTCTCCAAGGACAGTGGGTTCACTCTTCTCCGCAGTGTTTAGTCTGGGATGCTGAGTGTGAGTCAAGGCAACTCTGCCTTTATTAAGCCTCTGCGATGATGTTCCAGGTTAAGTGCCCGACATGTGAAGAAAAGGCTGGTTTTGAGGAGCTCCCGGGAGTGGGGGGGACTGGAGACAATGTGCAAACATCAGTGTCTATGGCACATGTGTATATGTGATGATGCCTGCTAGATTGGGGGCTCCCCGAGGGCAGGGCCTTGGCAAGCCCCCCTGGGCCCAGCCCCAGAGGATGGACACGAGGAAGAGGTGCTGGGAACAATGGCCTGGGATCACATACATGCAGCCACCTGGAAAATAAGGAAAGTTTGGCCCTGGACGCTTTTGTTCTGGGTTCTTCTCACAGAGAGCAGCTGCCCCAGTGTACTTTATTCATTCTCTCTTCTTCTGTGAGCCTGCTGCTACACCTGTGCACACCGGTGCACACGCACACCCACCCACACACCCGTGCACACACACACACCTGTGCACACACATCCCTACACACATTCATGCACACACCTGTGCACACCCCCCTGCACACATGCACACACCCCTGCACATGCACACACCTGGGCACATGTGCACACACCACT
>NW_027186377.1:2725972-2727029 GCF_028583685.1 Petaurus breviceps papuanus
CAGGAAGGCCTCCTGTGCCAGACAGCCGCTGCTGGGCAGGAGTCACTGCCTGCCTTGCTCAGGACAGGGGGCAGGCCGGGAGTTTCCCAGTGGCCTCTGGCTTGGCCCCTGGCTCAGGCTGGCTCTCTTCATAGGGCTAGGTCCCAAACAATGCCTGATTGTGTTAGGTACAATTGGAAGAATTCACAGTCTTCTTTCAGCTCCTTTAGAAGCTGGGTCTCCCACTCAGGGACAATATGGCCATTGTCTCCCTGACCCCATCTTACCGTTGTATCTGGGAGGAAGTTTATTTCCAGATAGAGATCTTCATAAGCTGCCGATGAGAAAGGAGACGTTGATGGTGGCTGGGGGCTTGCGGCAGCGGATCCAGTTGGGTGGGGGCCTCCTCTTGCAAACAGGCCCACGTGGGCCCCGTCAAGCCCCTTCCTGGAAGGGAGGGCAGGCTCTGTTGCCTTGCTGGCTGGTCCGATGGGCCGTGGGCTGGACCCCTGGAGGCTGGACCAGGCCTGGGATGGGATGCGAATAATTCTCCCAGACATCGTGGGGCCATCACACACATGCAGGGCAAGCCCTTGCTAGCAGCATTTTTGGACAGTCTCTCTGCCGATGACAGGTGATAAGTGACATCGGGGAAGGGCAGCCGTTTGTCTTCGGTCCTGGCAGGTAGAGGAGGCCTGTTTGCTCACCCAGGTGCTTTATGGTCCTCCACTGGTACGGGCACATTTCTGACCTGTGGGCGGGACACTGGGTGAGACACACGTGCAGGTCAGGAGGGGCTCCTGGCAAAATTACACTGTCAGAGCTGGGAGGGCCCTTAGGACACAAAACCTGGAGTGCTAGAGTAACCGAGTCAGAGTTGGGTGGGGTGGGGATGGGGGACACCTTAGAGCAGAGAACCTAAGAATGTCAGAGCTGATAGTTCTAGGTCCCTCCTAGAACACCAGAGCTGAGAGAGACCCCAGAGCTGAGGACCTGAGAACATCAAATCTGGGAGGGACCTTGGGACAGACAACAGACAATGTCAGAGCTGGAGAGGTGGGAGGGCCCTTAGACAGAG
>NW_027186377.1:2727039-2791180 GCF_028583685.1 Petaurus breviceps papuanus
GGAGGGACCTAGAACACCAGAGCTGAGAGGGACCCTAGAGCTGAGGACCTGAGAACATCAAATCTGGGAGGGACCTTGGGACAGACAACAGACAATGTCAGAGCTGGAGAGGTGGGAGGGCCCTTAGACAGTACCAAGGTCAGAGCTGGCAGAGACCTCCTGCGCGGAGCTGGAGGGACCTTAGCTGCCTTTACATTCATACCAGAGGTTCAGATCATTACGTGTCCCTTTACTCTTGAGGAGATCCTGCATCATCTTCTATCCTCAGTTCCCACCACATGACCCAGAGGTCCCTTTCAGACCCAACTCTATTAGAGCTTGGAGCATGGAAAGTCTGAGCTATGCAGGGGTTCAGAGATCACTGACTCCCACCTTTTCACTTTACAGGGGAGAAACCCAAAGTGAGGGCCGGCCTCTGCCCGGATGAGCTTCCACTTCCAGCCCATCCTGCTTTGGGACTGTGGACCCTCTTAGGACATTTTCCTTACCATGGGGAAAGGACTTGTCTAGGGTCATGCAGCCAGTCAGTGGCAAAGTGTGTCAGAGCCCAGGTGCCCTGCCTCCTAGCCTCCTCGGGGTTGCTGCCCTTCCTTCCCAGTCTTGGCTTCCTCAGCAGAGCTCCCCAGCTCAGGCTGGCTTGCTGGCTGTGGCCTGGGGGAGGGGAACTGGCTGCCAGGAGCCAGGTGTGCTCCCTTGGGAGGGTCCTCCCCGGGAGGAGGTTGCTGCTGCTGGTCCTGTGCTCTCAAGGAGGACCGGGACATGGGGGAGGGGTCAGAAAACCTGGGTGCCCCCACTTTCCACCTGTGTGGCCTGGGCTCCTGCTCTCAGTTTCCTCATCGATCAGATGGGCTGCCCTGAGGACACAGGCTCCTGATGCCGGGCAGTCCAGGGTTGGGCCCTGCTGGGAGCGGCACCAGTAGGTCAGGGAGCTCAGAACCTTCTCTGCCCTGGAGACTGGGGCAGGTGCCCTGGTCCAGGCTACGCCAGGATGCAATGGCGTAGTTCTTGGTGGGGCACCTGAGGGGCTCCCAGGAAGCTGCTGGAGCTCAGCTGCTCTAGGGCATCTTGGGTCCACAAAGTTGGGCCTCCTGTGATCTGTGGCCCCACCCAGCCAGTCTCTGTCCCCAGTGGCCTGAGGACGTCCAGGGGCATCAGTGGCAGCCTCAGGAGCTTCCTCTGTGGGACCTGGCCCAAACACCCACCACCCACCTCCCACACATTTCCTCCAGATAAAGGCATCTCTATTTTAAGGGCTTGGCAAGGCATGAGGAGCCCCCTCCCCATCCCTGCCCCCAACCACACTCCCCTGAACCGTCTTTGAGGACATGGGGGAGCTGTGCCTGTGGTCCCAGAGCTGGAGGTCTCTCATCTGAGAAGTCCATGTGTCTCATGTGCAAAGCATGAAGAATTCTGTGAGCCCCGTCATGTACGTACAGCTCTTCTCCTGCTCCGGGGCTGACAAACATGCTGGCCATGTGTAGGAGGCATGCCTGTGGACACACGCATGTGCCTATGTATGTGTGAGTGCCAGCACATGCTGGAAAGCTGGGCTGGGGCAAGGCATGGGAGGTTGCCCACTCCAATCCGAACCAGCATCCCCATCGTGGACCAAAGCCCTTTCTCCCTCAGCCCCTCCTCATCCAAACAACCCCCACCTCCAACCCCAAATGCTTTGGAAGGAGGAGATAAAGAAGGACAGGATGGGGTGGGAGCAGGGTACTATAGTATAGTATAGTATGGTATGGTATGGTATGGTATGATATGGTATGGTATGGTGTGGTATGGTGTGGTATGGTGTGGTATGGTATGGTATGGTATGGTATGGTATGGTATGGTATGGTATGGTGTGGTATGGTGTGGTATGGTGTGGTATGGTGTGGTATGGTATGGTGTGGTATGGTGTGGTATGGTGTGGGCTGGGGTAGATAAGAAGGGCGTGTATTATTTCAATTTGCCACACATTTCATGCACATTGCCTCATTTGAATCTTATAACCGTCCCATTGACAGGAATTTTTGTTCCCATTTTATGGATGAGAGAGCTGATGCTCACAGAATTGAGGGACCTACTTGCATGTGCCACTGATAGGACTGACTTTCATGTCTTCCTGACTCCATGTTAATGTTCTATCCACCACACCCCCTCCCCCCCTGCTCATACACAGTAAGGCAAATGTAAAGTCCTTCGCTTGGGTCCAAATAATCAGCTTCACAATTCAATCAAACACTTCTATATCAGTTGCCTTCTATGGTCCTGGCATTTTTTTAGCTGCTAGAGACAGAAAGACAGAAGCTGACTAGCCCCTCCCTCAGGGAGCTCACATTCCCTTGTGGGAAAAGCCCATCTGGCTATCATCGATTGGAGGCTGTGGGTTTGACTGGTGAGTCACATCTCGGTTTTGTTTACAAAGCACATTCCCCACAACTGAAAAGCAGGGCTGCTGTCCTTGTCCACAGATGCTGAGATAGAGAAAGGGTGAGTGAGAGTGATTTGTTGGAGCCCTGAGACAGCGGACCATGAGTTGGGACAGAGCCCGTCCTCTGTCTCCAGGGATGTGCTGGCAAATGTTTAACAACCACTTCTCCGGTGAAAAAAGCATACATTTTTAGGATTATTCTGCAACTTTAACATTGGTTTTATCACTTTCTTTTGTTGTTGTTCAGTCATTTCAGTCCTATCCAACTTTGTGTCCCCTTTTGGGGGGTTTTCTTGGCAGAGATACTGGAGTGGTTTGCCATTTCCTTCTCCAGGAAACCGAGGCAACCAGGGTTAAGTGACTTGCTCAGGGTCACATGGCTAGTAAGTAACTGAGGCCAGATTTGAACTCAGGAAGATGAGTCTTTCTGACTTAGGTCTGGTGCTCTACATAATCAACAAAACAAACCAAAAATCAAGCCTTGATGTCTGGCATTTGCCAGTTTCTGAGCTGTGAATAGCAATAAGCTGTAAATTTACAAGAAGCTGAAAATTTAACAACCAGCTCTCAAAGCCCTTCTGAGCTGACTCCAGCACAGCCCTGTACACAACAGCAAAAGTCTCACCATCTCTGGGGACTCCATGTCACCTCCGCTGGCACCATTTCTGAGGACAATTCCATCTCCCCCTTACAAATGGCCCTTGTTATCTGCCAGGAGGAGGAGGGGAGGGAGGTGAGAGAGCTTCAGTCTCTGGCTTTTCTTGCCTTGTGGCCTCAAACCTGCTCAGTCAAATTTATTTGGAACTGGTCTTGGGAGGCTTGGTGAGCGAGAGTGCACCCAGCTGTTTGTTATTGCAGCAAGTGAACGTTGCTGCTCTCCGGCGTCTGGAGGCCACGTCCACTGCAGAACATGGAGCTCGAGGCTTCTCTTGGGGTGACAGCCAGATTCCTTTGTACTGGAAGCTGGAGGCTTCCTCAAGACCCTGTGGGCAGCCTCCTGACTGCCAGGGCCTCACTGCACCAGAGGGCCAGCACCTGTTCTTATTTCAGCCCAAGGTGAGAAGAAAGAGTGGAGATGGGGAGACCTTCATCCCTCACACTGTGGCATCATCAACACCAACATTACCCCCATCCTCACTTAGAGGTTAACAAAGTGCCTTCCTCCAAATAGCTTTAGGGGGTAGAGAATCATGATCCCAAGGATATAGACAAAGATGCTGAGGGTCAGAGAAGGCCAATGACATGCCTCCAAGACGTCATTCTAGGAGGGATTGGAAACTCAAGAAGCAAATTCTGAAGACAGAAAGGGAAACAATCCCATTGAAGAGGGGAAAGGGAGAGCCACGGGAAGAAACCTATGGAACTGCAGAAAAGTCCTCAGCCAAACTGGACTTCAGACAGCCCTGTAGAAGGCAGCCCCTGATGGCATGGTCCTGGTGCTGTAAGAATGGGGTGAGGATTCAATCTTCCAACTCAGAGTGGGCAAAGCCTGCCCAGGAAGTGAAGGACAGCAGAGGAGGCTTGTTGGCTGGCTCATCTGTGTCTGAGCTACACTCAGAGGTAGCAGACAATCAGAGGGGGAGCAGAGCCCCCTTCCTAGGGTGAAGAAACAAGGAGGACAGAAGGTCTCACTTTGCATCTGGCTTCCATTTTATTTTCCAAGGAAATGTTGTATAGGCAGCGGAGTAGGCATATATGTAGGCAGCCAACTGGTCTCTTTTTAAAATTTTATTTTATTTATTATTGTTTTGTTTTGTTTTGTTTTTATAGTAAGATCTTTTATTTTTTTCAAATGCTTTATTAACTTCTGATTTACATCATTCATCTCTGCCAGATTTTGAGTTACAAATTTTCTCCCTGTTTTTCCCCTACCCTCCGCCCCTAAGTAGCAGTCCCACAGGATATCCCCTCCTCCGATCTGCTCTCTCCCATATTTCCTCCCATACCCCTTTTGACTTTTCCAGTGGATCTCTATGTCCCAGTGCCTGTATATCTTATTTCCCAATTATATGTAAGATAGTATTAATAATAGTATATAAATATATGTATATATATATATATATATGAGTATTTTATTTTAAAACTTTGAATTCCAGATTCATTCCCTTCCTCCCTTGTCACCCACCCTTACTGGGAAGATAAGCAGTTCAGTATAGGATGTACATGTGTGGCTAATGCAAAACAATAACTTAGTAGATATATTGTAAAAGACTGACTATATTTCCCTCCCTCCTATCCCACCTCCCACTTATTCTATTCCCTAATTTGATCCTGTCCCTTTTCAAAAGTGGGTGCTTCCAACTTCCCTCCCCCAAGCCTGCTCTCCCTTCCATCATCCCCCCTCTCATCCCCTTTCTCCCTACTCTCCTGGAGGGTGAGATACCCTATTTAGTGTGTATTTCATTCCCTCCTCAAGCCAAATTCAAAGGGAATAAGGTTGACCCATTCCCTTTTGCCTTCCTATTCTTCCTTTCCATTGTAACCATTTTCCCTTGCCTCTTCTGTATGAGATACTTTACCCCTTTCTTTTCCCATCTCCAATCATTATATTCCTCTCTCACCTCTTAATTTCACCTTTTAAGCATCATCCCTTCTTGTTAAATTGGTCCTGTGCCCTCTGTCTATGTAAACCTTTACACATATATACACGCATTCACATATGTATTCATATGCCCATATAGCCTCATATATATTCCCTTCAACTACTGAGAAAAGTTTCATCAGTTGCAATTATTATTTTTCCATGTAGGAATGTTAATAGTTGAACTTTGATAAGTTCCTTATGATTTCTTTTTCCTGTTTACCTTTTCATGCTTCTCTTGCTTCTTGTATCTGAATGTCAAATTTTCTATTAAACTCTTTTTTTTTCAGCAAGAATGCTTGAAAGTCCTCTATTCCACTGAATGACCATATTTTCCTCTGAAACATGATACTCAGTTTTGCTGGGTAGGTGACTCTTGGTTTTAATTCCAGCTCCTTTGACCTCTGGACTATCATATTCCAAGCCCTGCGATCCTTCAGTATAGAAGCTGCCTGATCCTGGGTTATCCTGATTGTGTTTCCACAATATTCAAATTGTTTCTTCCTGGCTGCTTGTAATATTATCTCCTTAATCTAATAATTCTGGAACCTGGTTATAATATTCCTAGGAGTTTTCTTTTTGGAATCTTTTTCAGGAGGTGATCGGTAGATTCTTTCAACCTCTATTTTGCCCTCTGGTTCTAAAACATCATGCCAGTTTTCTTTGAGAACTTCCTGGAGGATGATTTCTAGGTTCATACTTTGATCATGGCTTTCAGGTAGTCCAATAATTTTTAGATTCTCTCTCCTGGATCTATTTTCCAGGTCAGTGGTTTTTCCCATGAGATATTTTACATTGCTTTCTATTCTTTCATTTGTTTGGATCTGTTTTATAGCATCTTGATTTCTCATAAAGTCATTAGCTTCCATTTGTTCAAATCTAATTCTGAAGCAATGATTCTCCTCAGTGAACTTTTAAAATTCTTTTTCCATCTGGAAAATTTGACTTTTTAAGGCATTCTTCTCCTCATTGCCTTTTTGAGCCTCTTTTGCCATTGGAGTTAGTCTATTTTTTAAGGTATGATTTTCCTCAGTCAGGCTGTTGACTCTCATTTCATAATTTTCTTGCATTGTTCTCATTTCTCTTCTGAATTTTTCCTCCACTTCTCTTATCTGCTTCTTAAGGTCCTCTATGGCCTGTAACCAGCTCGTATTTTCCTTTGAAGCTTTTGGTGCAGGAGTTCTGACTTCACTGTCTTCCTCCATGCTTTGCTCCTTTATTCCCCAAAATAGGAGTCTAATGTTGGAATCTTCTGTCTGGTTTGTTTCCTTTGCCTGGTCACGTCGCCCCTCAGTCCCTTGACCCCTGGGCTTTTTGCCACAGTAGGACTCTGCCACCAGACAGGGGAGCTTTTTTCCCAAATGCTTGGGTTTTCTTAGTTGCCGGAGGTATTAGATGGGTGCCTTCTCTCAGGCCTCCACATGCTCTGGGAAGGTGGTCACACACCCCAGGACCTCCACCCTAGACTGCAATCCAGATCCAAGCAGGTTAAAGCAAGAGCGATTACCCCTCAGACTGGTGCTTGGTCCCCCTACATTCTGCAGGCCAGGAGCTGAAGCTGCCACATGGTGCTGGCTGGCTATGCCAGCATCTCAGTGGCTTCTTGCCCTGGGGGCAAAAGCCTCAAACTCCCACCTCCTGGTTCCCAAAATCTAGACTGCACTGTCCTCTCACTTTTTCCTTCACATCTATGTGTTGATAAGTCTGGAAAAGGCCTCAGGTGCTACTGATGTGGAGTCCCTCCAGCCTGCAGCTGGTCAGGCCGCCCTGGGGCTAAAGGCTCGGCTCCCAGAGCCCTGTGCTGGCTGATTCCTGCCGGGCTGTCCTCGGTGGGGGGTTAGCTTCTCTGTGTCATTTTGTGGGTTCTGCAGCTCCAAAGTCTGTTTAGAGTCCCTTTTACATGGATTGGGGAGGGTGGAAGCCAGGGCCCAGCGGAGGCCCTGCTTCTGCTCCGCTATCTTGGCTCCGCCTCTTTCACAAATTGTAATGAAGTCTTTCCCAAGCCTTGAGTGCTTCGAGCTGTCTGGTCATTTGGGCCCTTGGTGTTCCTCAAGCTACAGGATGTGTACGTGTGTGTCTGTGATTGTATGTATGTGTGTGAGTGTGTGTGTGTGTGTGTGTGTGTGTGTGTGTGTGTGTGTCCAGCTTCCCTCTTTCTGTTACAAATGCTTCTAATGGTTGTGGACTTCCTCTCTAGTCCAAGGTGTGGTCATTTCCAACCCAGTGACCAGATTCTTCTTCTTTCCTCTTATTGGTTCTTGTTTTTTTTAGGGTGAAATTAGAATTAATGTAAGCCACAGACTCATTATCTTTTCTGCTTTTGGAAGGGGGAGAGAGAGAGAGAGAGAGAGAGAGAGAGAGAGAGAGAGAGAGAGAGAGAGAGAGAGAGAGAGAGAGAGAGAGAGAGAGAAGGGATTAAAATGGGGCAGAAGGGAAGTAGGAGAGAGATACAAGAGAGATTCAGTAGGTATTGCGGGAAAGGGAGGGAGGAAGAATTTATTAAGTGCTTACAAATGTTCAGGTACTGTGCTAAGTGCTTTTACAAATATCTCCTTAGGGTCCTCACAACAACCTTGTGAGGTAGGGGCTATCACTATCTTCATTTTACAGTTGAGAAAACTGAGGCAGACAAAGGTTAAGTGACTTGCCTAAGGTCACATAGCTATGAAGTGTGTGAGGCTAGATTTGAATTCAAGTCTTCCTGACTTAAGACCCAGTGCTGTACCCACTGAGTTAACCTAGCTGCCTCAAAATATTCCAGTCAGGCATCTCTTTCCACCAAGCTTTAGTATTACCTATGCGATCAGCTTTGTCTTCTTTGGTTACTACCAAAGGGTATTTTTTGATTATCACTTCAACTTAAGGTGTTTGTATATAGACATTTGATTGAATAAGTTTAGCAGTGACTGGCACATAGCAGATGCTATTTAAATGTTGATTAATTGATAAGTTTTGCTACTAGTTTCTTTCTTGATTTTTTTCTATTAACTTTTGGATGTCTCAACTACTACTACCACCATTTTTTTCCAGCAGTGTAGCTGCCTTCCATGGCATTGACATGAACAGACTTTGGCCATTTTGACCTTTTCCTAGCCTTTTATTCTTGCAGTCCCTTTGATTGGATCTGCCAAATTCAAGGCAAACACATTTCTTTTACTATATGTATGTGTACATGCATGTATATGTATGTACATATGCACATGTACACATACAAATCTATGTACATGTGTACACACATACACACTTTTTCCAGTGTGCTCATCTCCCTTCCCCATCCAGAGAACCATATTTATTAAAAAAGAATAAAAAGATAGAAAAACTCAGTTCAGCACCCAAAGCCCTTGAAAGTCTATCACAAGTCGTCTTCTGTGTCCTCTGCAAAGAAGGGCATGATTTCCATTCTCATTTCTCTTCTTGCAAACAAACTGAGCTGTTATAATTATACAGCTTCTAGTTTTCATCTTTGTCATTGCATTTGTGTAGTGGTTGTATAGACAGTCATCTTAGTTATACTTATTTAACTTTGCATGAGTTATTGTGACTACCAGGTCACATTCGTTTCTTTGTTTTCAATTGTTAAGCACAAGTCTTTTCTTTCTCCCTTCCTTTTCCCACTGGAAAAGAAAAAAAAATCCCTTGTATTAAATACAAATAATCAAGGAAAACAAATTCCCAAGTTGGCCAGATCCAAACCTGTGTGTCTCCTTCTTCCTACTTAGCCCATGGCCTCTCTGTCTGGAGGTGAGCAGCAGCAGCTTCATTCTGGGTCCGCTGGAATCATGGCTGACCATTTGCTTGATCAGAGTTCTGAAGTCTTTCCAAAGTGTTTGTTTTCACAAGGTTGATGTCGTAGAATTAATTATTCCCTTCGTTCTGCTCACTTTCTTGTGTTTCGGTTCATATGAATCTTCTCAGTTTTCTCTGGCACTCCATCTTTCTTCCTTTTTGGCTGTGCCATGCTTCTCCATCACATTCCTACCCTACCTTCCTCAGCTGATGGACTTGCCGTCTTTCTCCAGTTCTTGGGCTTCATGGAAAGAGCTTCTCTAAATACCTTTTGTGCATATGGGGCCTTTTCCTCTTTCTTTGATCTCTTTGAGGTCTATGACCTAGTCATGGTATGAGTAGGTCAAAGAGTATCCACAGTTTAATAGCTTTTGGGGCATGGTTCCAAATTCCTTAACAGAATGGTGGAACCAGTTCATGGCCCACCAATAGTGCATTAAAGTCCCTGCTTTCCCTCAGTCCCTCCAGCAATTGTCATTTTTGTTTTTTGTTAACTCTGCCAAACTGATAGTTATGAGGCCAAACCTCAAAGACGATTTAATTTGTGTTTTTATAATTATTGGTGACTCGGGGTAAAAAAAACAAAACAACTATCATATGTCTATTGATAGTTTGGAATTAACTTTTCTTAGAAAATTGCCTGATCATTTTTTTGACTGTTTAATTCCAAATCCCAGTTTCAGATGCTCTCTTTTTAAGTTTTTAACTCCCTGGGGGAACAGCCCCCTCAGTTTGATAGTATATGGCAGCATCAGTCACAGACCTTGAGATCCCTTATCAGGAGGAATATGAGATTGAGGCCTGACAAGTCTCCAAAATATTCAGTTAGCCTAAACACCTCCATTTTCCCTGAGTCATAGAAATGAGAGTTTGCTGTTTGCCATGCTTCTGTATTCCTTTGAGGTGTGGCCACAGAAGTATGCTTCCCATTCATTTGTGGCCCAATTTCCTTCCAAGCCTGTCTTCAAGCATTCTATTTCCTGGGCAAACATCTACAAAAAGACAGAGGCTGCTCATGACATTCCCCCATGAAGCCAGTCTGCTTTTTGTATAAATAGAGAAGAAAAAGAATTCTCTCTTGTTATCCTTATTGCATCCCTTGTGATCTAGCTGCTGTGGTAGGTTGTTTTTGCTTCCAGAGTTGGAATAAATCATGGGATTCCAAAGGCCCAAGAAGTCAGTAAAACCATGTCATGAGGTCCATTTTATAGTGGCTACAAACCACTGGGTTTCTCAACATAAAGGCGTAGCCCATGTAGCTCTGCCCAGATGCAGGCAGCCCTGGACAGAAGGAGAACCAATGAACTTTCAAGGTTGCTATTATC
Source organism: Petaurus breviceps papuanus (assembly GCF_028583685.1). Taxonomy (NCBI): domain Eukaryota; kingdom Metazoa; phylum Chordata; class Mammalia; order Diprotodontia; family Petauridae; genus Petaurus; species Petaurus breviceps. Next base: position 2,737,148 of record NW_027186377.1, read on the forward strand.
TTGTTTCTTTATGCTTGGGTGGCCACTGTTTCCAATTCAGTGGGGGCTGAGATTAGTGAAGGTCAGAGCTGGCAGAGACCTAAGAGTCTCTAGCCTAAAATGAAAAATGAAATGACTTACCCATCATTACCCACCAACCACCAACAGGCAGAGTCTTGGACTGGAATAGGTCTTCTGACTAACACCTTTGACCTCTGTTCTTCCACTAGACCAATATCCTCTCGAGGTATGCCAGCAGGGAAGCCTGTCCAGCAGACACAGCCGCCCCCAGGCTGGGAAGTGAGTCCCTTGGGTCCATGTTAGAGAAACACTGTATCAAGAAGAAGGAATTAAGAAGGTAGGACTCAGTGGGATTTGCAGTGATCAGATGACCTTATATGGTTCTGAAATGGCTCAAAATTACACCATTTCTGGAGGCTAGATTCCAACTCTTGGATGAGTAGAGAACATCATGTTTCCAAATACCAGAAAGATCACAATAGCTCTCCATGGTGCCATATTTAATAAAAAATGGATAGTGGTAGGATAATGTCAGAATTTCAAATTTTTGGAGGTTACCCAAAAGGTGGGAACAGGATAAGAATGTTCCTTGATTTTCTTTTGGAAATGGAGAAAACTTTCTGTATCTATTGGGTTTCTCACATACAACAGTCAGTCACCACAGACCTATGGTTGAATGGAGAGGTTTTAAGTTAGCAAATTTGACTTGGGAGTAGGTGGCAAATGGTGTAAAAAGGTGTGCACATTCATGCATGCGTGTGTGTGTGTGTGTGTGTGTGTGTGTGTGTGTGAAAGAGAGAGAGAGAGAGAGAGAGCGAGAGAGAGCACATTTATTTAGTACTTACTATGTACAAGAATTATGCTAAATCCTGATGATTTATATAAAAACAAACCAGAGAGTTTATCTGCCCTGGAAGCTTCTGTTCTCTTGGAAGAACACCACACAAAGATGTAAACATGAGCTATAAAGTGAGGGGACAGAAAATGTAAACATGGGAGCATGGTGACCTAAGAAGGCACAGAGGTCACTTCCCAGAGGTTGGAGATGCCAGAAGGAGAGCCCTAGCTTCTAGTGGTTCTGAGATGGTCAGAGGAAGCTAAAGCTCCTAAAGACTCTTTGACTCCCCCTGCACCCGCACAGCCCCTCCATCCTCTCTCAATGCCTTATCTCTGCTGTGTGCCCAACCTGTGCAGAGGACAGTGCCTGTGGAAGCAGAAATTCTGGCACTTGTGCTCCCCTCTCTTGTGTGGGGAATATGCCCAGCCCTTACAGAGGAGAGTTGAGAGGGATCTAGGTTTCCATAATATCAGGCAAATGTAGGTGTTTTTAAATTGTATTTCCATTTTTCTCAATTATGTAAACATTTTTTTGACATTCTTTTAAAATAATTTTTGAGTTCCAAATTCCCTTCCTCTTTGAGGAGGCATGCACTTTGATAGATATTATACATGTGCAGTCATGAAAAACACATTTCCATATTAGTCATGTTGCAGAAGAGCACACAGACCAGAAAAAGAAAAATAAAGAAAGCTAAAATCATCTGTTTCCATCTGCATTCGGACTCCATCAATTCTTTCTCTGGATGTAGATCGCATTTCTCATCGTAAGTCCTTTGGAATTGTCTTGTATGATTGTATTGCTTAGAAGAGCTGTTATTCACAGCTGATCATCGCACAGTGTTGCTGTTACTGTGTACAGAGTTCTCCTGGTTCTGCTGACTTCACTCAGCATTAGTTCATGTAAGTCTTCCCAGGTTTTTCTGAAATTTTCCTGCTTATCATTTCTTACAAAACAATAGTATTTCATTATAATCATATGCCACACCTTGTTTAGCAGTTCCCCAAGTGATGGGCATCATGTTTCATTTTGAAAGCATCTGGATCCAGGCATCAATATGTGTGCTGTGCTGACTTGATAGTGAGGACTCTTACTTTCAAATGATGAGGATGAATGACTCTGGAAGCCTTCCTCTCTCCTGTCCTGCAAGCGCCCTACAATCAAGAGGAAGTGAATGCTATTTCTTGCTCTGGGGGTACTCAGCCTCTAGAAGGGAAGATTGGAAGTGGGGGAGGGGGCATGAAGCTTACTTCCAAGGATATGAAGAGCTGTCATGGGCAAGAGGCATCTGACTTATTCTGTTTGGGATTATGGCTAGAGGCAAAGGGGGGAGGATTGTGGGGAAAGAGGTCTGGGTTCAATTCCAGGGGAATTGAGTGTTACCGGAATGGGAGTCTGAAGATCTTCCCTGCCCCTAAGTCCTTTGATAGGCTTAAGTGACTCTTAGAACCTTCCCTGATTTGAAAATATACTCTGCCCCCTAATAGGCTGAACGTGGTCACCTGGAGCCTGTGGCGGGAGGGTTGGTTTACAGGAATGCCCATACCTTCTTACTTTGTCATTGGGCAGTGGGCCAAGAGGGTTGTGACATTCTCTGACCCAGGAGAAGTCTATATATACCCTGATGTGAGGTTTTGCTTTGGGGTTCACTTTGGGAAGAGTTGTGTGATGAGACTCTGGGAAGCCATTGAGCCCCCTGGCTTTGAAAACCCAGATGTTGGTGCTTCCCTCTCTGGTAACTGACTAGGTGTGGATGTGATAGTCAGACAGTTGGAAGCCTGTCTGCTTGATCTGTTTCTCTGTCTGCTTGTAACTTGTTTGTATTCTCTGAAGTTCGGGGTGCTGACCTTTCTCTCCTGAACTAGGTAAATGACATATGTTTGATTAAAGCAAGATTGTTAATCCATTTTGAGTTGCTTTCCTTTAGAAAAGCAGATCTAGGAACCTGTGCTAACAGCCATCCTGGGTATGCTAGGGTGCTTGCTGCTACATTGAGTTAAAAAAAAACTTGCTCCCACAGAACCAAATGTTGTCACTACCAGTCTTCAAATAGAAGTTGGATGGGCATTTGTAAGCCATAATAACGATGGAGGGCTCATTTAGATGTGGCTTGGACCTGGCCCTGAAGATCCATTCCAGTTCCAAATTCTAGAATTCTGTTCGTCACATGTGAGACTGAATGATTGGTGATGCCATTGAGAATAATGAGAAGATGATAGAAGCAGCAGTAAGTTCCTGGGGGGACACAAAGAAAGCTCTCTGCTTTGCATAGATGAATTTGTGTTTCCCATGGACCTTCAGGATGAGTGGTTAGAGATGCATTTCCAAACGGAGGACAGAAGGGTCAGGGCTGGAGATGCAGGTTCAGAGGTCATCTTCAGAGATATAGACGTAGCCTGAGTGTGAATGAGAGTGCCGGGGAAGACAACACATTGCATTGGAAAAAGAGAGCAGAGTTGAGGGAAGAACCTTGGGGTTTGCATGTCTTAAGGGTTGGGGAAGATGATGGAAAGGCTGTGAAAGAGACAGAGAAGAAGCAGGTAGAGAGATCAGAGGAGAAGCAGGAGAGAACGAGAGAATTCTGGGAAGGGCTGCGGGGCTCGGAGAGGGTAGCAGGACTGCTCATTGCTGTGACTCCTCTGGTTACCGTCCTTCTTGCTGTTGTTGTTACTAACTCTAAAGCTGGGAAGAGTATCTAGAAGGTGAACTAAGTCAGTTCTGTATGAAACTTTCAGAGAGAGAGGTATGAATGAGCAGAGACAACAGGTAGGGATAAAGCAGCATAAGTCTAAAGAGGAAGAAAGGCACAGGGTCATCTATGCCTAAGGGTAATGGGGAGGGCAGAATACGATTGAATAAAATACTCATTGGAGAGACCATACGCGAGGAGTGAGGTTAAGAGCTGGGCATGCAGGGAAGCACCTGGAGGTTGGTAGTCGCCTGAGACAAGGAGGAGAGGATGGAATGAAAACTGCTCAGATTTCAGAGGAAGAAGCATCATTGAGAAGCAAGGATGGTGGTGACATGGTCTGAACCATTGTTAGCAGGGAGCGCTCGGACCTGAGAGTTCAATGGAGTGGGAGCAGGAGTCACCATGACCAGAGAGGTGAGAGTGCGTTCACCAAGGTGTGCCAAGTTCCATTTAAAGGAAGGTGCACAAAGGTGGCTAATGAATTCTAATTCTAATTCAACTGGCTAATGAGGCTGGTGAGGGAGGTGCATGCTGTGCTGGAGTGAGTCTGGGTGGGACAAGGCTCATTATCACTGTGAGGGTGATCCCGCATTTACACAGAGCTCTGGATCCACAAAGTGCCTCACTTCCATCATCAGAGTGCAGGAGCAAGAGGCCACAAGGGGGCAAGAAACTATGGACTAGCTGTGGAGTAGCCAATGAGTCCAGCCATGTGGGACTGGGGGACAATCCAGAAGGAGATAGGGGGTCGTGACAGTTGGTCATGATGTGCTCCTGAGGATGGCTATCTAGGGGTGGTGCCACGGGGTCTTGTTGGTGTCAGCCTTAGGATTTTAAGTTGGGGGGATAGTAAATTCCAGGCTGGTGCAGAAACCTGCAGGAGATGAGTGATTTGATCACCCTTTGAAGCCACCCCCCAAAAAAAGTGCTGCTAAAGGAGGGTATTATTGTTGTTATTGTTATTTTCTAGCTAAGGTAAGATATCATCAGTACATTCCTCCCACAAGTCACCAACTATTTCTTTTTCTTTTTTTTTTTTGCTTTTTGTTTTTTGGAGAGGGGAGAGCAGGGCATTTGGGGTTAAGTGACTTGCCCAAGGTCACATGGCTAGTATTAAGTGTCTGAGATAGAATTTGAACTCAGGTCCTCCTGACTCCAGGGCCAGTGCTCTATTCACTGTGCCACCTCTCCACCCCTCACCAACTATTTCTAATATACGTTTAATGTTAGATAAGTCATTGCACAGGTGGATAGAAGGATTCCTTTTTGGCATTGAAAAACATATATATGGGTGCAGGTTTGGCATCATCGGCAGACTCACTGAAAGCATTTGGAACATTTCCAGCATCCGACAGGACATCCAGGCTGCCACGGGATTCTTCCTGTCCCCATGTGGCTTTGGTTTCTCCCAGCAAGGTCCTCTATTTTGAGAACTTTTCATTCTATGTAGCTTGGAGATTCTGAGTGTTTGGTTTGGTAACATCTATTCAAGAGTGTTATTATTTTTTTGTGGGTAAATATTATGTCTGGGCCACTGTGGGCAACAATTTTATCTGTTATGATGCAGGAGTCCCAGGGATGTTTATTCATTGAGTCCTCAAGGACAGTTTGAAACTCATCTTTGTAGTACAAACGTGTCTTTTGTTAATTTTTTAAAAAGAAAACAAGAAAAAGGAACGACGAGTTTCTGAAGTATACTGCCCATGGATACTTAGTCACATCTTCCTAAGGACATGGCCGGTGATGGTGCTTTTGCAAGCCATAGTGAGCTGCATAGTTTCTCCCATTTTCTTACAAAATCCACATTGATCAATGTGTCTGGGCTCCACTTGAATGAACTTTCTGGTAGCTGTGACCCATCTCTGCATTGCTATCATGAAGCCCTGCACTTCTGTAAACAAATCTGCTGGACTCAGCCATTTGTTTATTTTGCCTTCTTCTTTCTTTCCTGAGAACGGGCCCAGCGTGGTGGCTGAAGGGCTAGCCTTGGAGTTTTGGAGTTCAGAAGGCCTGGGCTCAGGTCCTGCTTCAGACACATACAGGCTGTGGAACCCTGGGGATACCCCTTAACCATTCAATGACTCATGCAGCTCTCTGAGACTGAAAAGCAGGTGATCTGCTTTGTAAGCTGGAGTTCCCTGCTTATGAAATCCTAAGTCTGGGTATCCCTCAGTTTTTCCTGCTTGGGGACCACCAGGGAGGGAAATCCTCTCAAGTCAAGGCCTTTGGCAATTTAACCAGCAATCCATCTTGCAAGGGCTCCAAGAGGGCCCAGAACTAAGCTCATTTCTGCCTCTTAGTCATTGACTTCACAGCACAGTTTCAGGGTCCTTTCCAACGTTACTGATGATCCCTCAGAGATGGAGGGCAGGACACCATGATGTCCTCAAGGGCACAATCTGGCCTTGACTCAGATGGGTCATGTGAAGGCCCAAGAAGCACAAAGCCACGTGCCTATAGATTAAGGATACCCTGTTGACTGGCCCAAAGGTTTGTCTGGATGCTCTCTCCTGACAGAATGGAGGGAATCATGGGACCGCAGGAGTTTATCCTGAAAAGGAATTTAAGGCAATAATAGTAATAATGATAGCTAACACTTTCATAGTGATTCACATGTTATCCCATTTGATTCTCATCATAATTCTAGGAGGCAGGGGTTATTATGCTCATTTTATAGATGAGGAAACTGAGTCTGAGAGAAGCTAAATGGTTTGCTCAGGACCATCCCATTATTACCTGTCTAAGGCAAGGTTTGAACTCAGACCTTTCAGATCCCAAGTCTAGAAATCTATCCATAGCACCACCTACCTGCTTAGAGATCAGCTAGTCACACCCTCTAGAGGAGGAACCTGGAACGTAGACATGACAAAGGTTCTGCCTAAGGTCACGCGGATAGACAGAGGCCAAAGCTTCTGACTTTACATCTGTGCTCTCTGTGTGATCCTAATTTCTTCTTCTATGGATTCCTGCCGCATATGGTTTTTACTATAATATCATCCAGAAACAAAAATGTATCTTCCAGAAATCTTGATTTTTGTGTTAACTGCAAAGGTACTGGACTTGGCACAGTTATTAATGGAGTCACTCATAAGATTTTTATAAGAAAGATGGCGAGATGTGGTCCAGATGGATTTGGAACCATTTGAATGGAAGGACTCATGCTCACTCATGAACGGTTCTATGTGATTTGCTCGGCGGTCTCCAGTGGAGCTCTCTGGAGATCTGGGCTTGGCCCTGGGCTGCTCAACATTTTAATCTATGATTTGGTTAAAGGTAATTTGGAGTAAGGGGAAGAGTGGCATCCTTGTGAAATTTCCAGAAGATTCAAAGCTGGGAGGGGCAGCTTGGTCAATGGACAGCAGAGGCAGAATCCAAGAGAATTCTGAGTCCTGGGCTGAATTTCATTAGACAACAGTCAACAGAAATGAATGGAAAGTTTATAGTTGGGTTGAAAAGTCACTTTTACCAGTCTAAGCTGGGGGAATCACGATCAGACAGCCATTTGAAATAGGCCACGGGTGCAGTGGATTCAGTACAAGCCAGCATGGAAAGGTGGCATCTTGTGGAGTGGACACGCTCTCACACTGTGTGTAGAGAGGAACCGCTTCCAGGAACAAGAAGCTTGTCCCCCTGCCCTTTGCCCTGGTGAGACCCCATCTGGGGCGCTATGCTCTGTCATGGCTCCCATAGCTTAAAGAGAAGACAGAGGGAATCCAGGATGATGAAGGGACTTGTGGGGATCTGGTGGAGGAACTGAGGGTGTTTACCCTAGAGAAGAGAAGGCTCCCGGTGGGCATAATAGAGATCTTCAAATACTCCAAAGTCTGTCATGTGTAAAAAAAGGATTAGTTTTGTTCTGTTTGGCCCCAGGAAAATGGAGAAGCTGCAAAGAAGCCAGTTTGGGCTTGATATGAGGGAACACTTCCTCCCACTGGGAGCTGTCCCAGTGTGGGATGGGCTGCCTCTGGAGGCAGAGAGCAGGCCCTCCTTCAAGAGGAGAGATGCTCCTCAGCATGGTCTTCGGGGCCTCTCAGGATCTCTTCCAACTCTGAAATCCTGGGACTCGGTGACTTTGGTGAAATGCTGGATGGAGCATCCTGCCTCCGGGTCTTTCTCCAGAAAAGATGACAATGCCAACAGCCTGAGCTGCCCCTTGTTTTCATAACCTACAAGCAAGGATGGCAGAGGAGCCCAGGGACAGGGCCCAGCAAATCCTGTCCCTTTGTTCTCTGCCTTCCCTTCAAATGGCTCCTTGTTCTCTTGTGCAAGAGGCTAGGAAGGAGGGGTGGATGGTTCTCAAAGAGACCTTTTATAAGGGGCTGCCCCTGACTCTTCTCCTTTCCAAACAGCATCATCAGAAGCTTTGCAATTGCTTCTTTAAGGGAAGTTCTCCCTCCCACCCCGCTGTAGCCACAGTGCTTGGTCTGGACCCACCCCTCGGACGGGAGTCCTTTGTGCCAGCCCAAGGGTGCCAAGTGCTAGGAGCTGAGCTGCCTGGGCCAAAAGCCTCCACCCCCTCAGCCCCCACCCCTCATCATGCCCGTGGGTTGCCAAATGCCAATATTGCCAATGTTTGACTCTATTGTGCCTGTCTAGAAGGGCAGGGATCCCACCCCCTGGAACACAGGCTCCAATGCGCACACGGGGTACTTCAGTTCTAAAGCATCCTGGGTCACAGAGCCATCAAATCTAGGGTCAGATGACTCCCAGGTTGGGAAGGGGCTGAGTGTGAGACCTTGAAGCAGGTCTGCAATTTAACTAACCCAGGGGCTGCTCGCGGATCCTTGAGTTATGAAGAGAGCTGCTAATGGAGGAGGATTGTGGGCTCATGGCTAGAAGAGGCTGGGGTCGACCGCATGATCCCCACTCAATGTTCAGAGGGGGAAACTGAGGGCTGGAGAGGGCAAGGGACCTCCCCCAAGTTACACCGGCAGCATGAAGCTTATCCAGGATTCAAACCCAGGTACCCTCTACTTGTACCCCTGGTGTTCCTTAGACTAAAACATGTCTAGAAAGACACAGATCCAGGGGTTAGCCCAAGGGGAAAGTTCTGGGGGACTGTGCCTTGTACCCCATAGGGGATGCCCACCCTGAGGAGATAGTGTCTCTGCTGAGGTATGGAGGGTTGTAGAACTCATCCATCTGCCTTTCCTGACCTCCATGAAGAACAGGGCTGGCCTCCTAAGGCCTGCCCAGGCTGCCTTGCAACTGGAGTTTCCAAATGGACCAACTGCTGGGTGGATGATTCTACCTTAGATAGACAGCCCATGGAAAATGAGATCACAGGGCTGGGGTGGGGGGGAGGGAGGGAGTTTGTACAAAGCCTCATGAGTCTCTAGAGAGCTGTAAAAGCTGGAGTCCTCTATCCATTAATTGATAATCAGACATTTATTAAGCACATGCTATGTTGTACTCACTGTTAGGCATGGAGGATACAAAGAAATCAAAGAACTCATGCCTGTCTTCAGGGGGCTCACATGCTATTTCTAACCCCCTCTACACAAGAAAGCCATTTGCAGTACGTCCTATGCTGGCTCCAGTCCAATCCAATACACATTTATGAGGCACCCACTGTGAGCCAACCACTATGCCCAGCACTAAGGATACAATGAATGAAAATAGAGGCAACCTTTCTCCTGTGCTTGGGATGTGCTCCCTCCTCTCTTACCTAGCAGCCTCAGACTTCCTGGGATGTCATGCTGTGGATGCTGTGTTGGCTGGGCTTAATCTCCTCCCAGATGGTGACATGGTGTAATGTAATACCAAAAGAAGGCAACTTCCCAGGTTCAAAATACCAGCATAGGTGCTCTCTATTTTATTCAGTGACAAACCAAGAACAGAGAAGATCAAAACATGACATCATTCAAAGTACAGCATTTACTAAGCGTGATTAAATAATCTCCAAGTACTACCCCACCCCAGGACCTTCCAATCATTCAATCAATCACAAAGTCTCTGTTCTAAATACTTCTCCACCCCTAGGCTATACCTTAATTAAGTCCACCACAAAGCCCCTCTTCTCAAATGGATATTAGTTTCCAAACATAAGTAAACTACATTCATTTGTTCAACCACAGAACACAAAAAGGTCAAAAGTTCCTCACCCCTGGATCACAATTGAATCTACCCCAGAGTTACATCAAGTTTAAACACAGCACTTAATACCCAAATGGAGGTCTTTTCTTCATCTTGACACGAGGCAAGTTCTCAGCAATCTTAGTTCCTGGGGAGACAAGGCTTAGCAAGGCCATAAGATACATTGCCAGTCCCTTCATGAATTCATCCTCTGTCTGTAGAACAGTCCTAGAACCCCTGAACACATTAGCAAAGCCCTCTCTCAGGATTTCTGTAAACATACAACAAGAAAATCCTTCTTCAGGGCTTCTGAACCAACAGAAAGGCTCCCAGACCCCTGCAACAACAGCACTGTCCTTCACCAGTGGACAGTATTCACTCTGTCTGCAGGACAGTCTCCAGACCCCTGCAACAACAGTACTGTCCCTCATCAGTGGACAGTATTCACTCTCTGTCTGCAGGACAGTCTCAGGGCTTCTTAACCAAATGCCAGGTTCCAGGACTTCTTCAACAGGACAGTCTTTCACCAGTGGACAAATCTGGCAAAATAACATCAAAACAGACAGACAAAGTACCAGCAAAACAGCCATGTCTCCTCAGTCCTTGGCAGCTCAGGGGGGCAGGTCTGAAAAGTCCAGGCAATTCAAAGCCGCCACCAGCAATTCTCTTAGTCTCTCCCTCTCCACGAGGTGCTGCTTCCAAAAAGATCTTCCGCCTCTCTCCAGTGTCTCTCCAAATCTACATCACCAGCTCCTCCCAGTTCAGGACTTTCTTTTCACATCAACAAGCCCATCCCACAGGTGGGATTAACAAACTCTGGGTTTTAACACAATCAATTTGAAAACCAAGCCAATACAGGGGACTCTCCGGCATTACATTACACATGGTCAATGAGAGAGAGCAGAGCCCTGAAGCGGATGACTGTGTTCTCTCCTCTACTACCCAGTACACAATAGGTGCTTAATAAACATCCATTGAGTTGGGGAAGATAACAGAAGGCAGCTCCTTTCCCTTCTGCCCTCTGTTAGTCCATCCCCAGGACTCTAGGGTTCTCTTGGTATAGTAGACAGAGCACTCAGATTGAACCTGGATCTTGGATCCAGACTTGGCTCTGCCACTTGCCATGAGTGTGAAATCTGGCCAGTTCTTCCCTTCTCTGCCTCTTAGCTTCCTCTCTGTAAGATGTGAGACTGAGATTAGGTGAGAGCAATGGTCCCCTAAAGCTTGAAATCGATGATCCATTAGACTGTGAGCTCCCTGAGGGCAGGGACTGTCTTTGGCTATTAATCTTTTTTCTTTTCTCCCTAATGTAAAAACAATTTTTAGTATTCATTTAAAAAAAATTTTGAGTTTCAAATTCTTTCCTTCCCTCCCCTCCCCACCCAAGACCGTAAGCAATTTGGTATTTCCATATTAGTCATGTTGTGAAAAAAGACACAGACCAAGAAAATGCCAAAAAAAATTTTTTTTAAGTAAAAAATAGTATGTTTTGATTTGCATTCAGTCTCCATCAGTTCTTTCTCTGGTAGTGGATAGCACTTTTTATCATGAGTCCTTTGGAATTGTGTTGTATCAGTGTATTGCTGAGAAGAGATAAGTCTTTCAGAGTCGATTATTATGACATTGCTGTTACTATATGCAATGTTCTCCTGGTTCTGCTCATTTCACTTTGCATCAGTCCATATAAATCTTTCTAGGTTTTCTGAAGCCATCTCTCTCATCATTTCTTTTTTTTAATGTAATATGTTATTTATTTCTGTGATCACTTGATTTACACAATTTGACATTGAGTTTATAAGATTTTTAAGTATATTCTTTAAATCATCATAAAACTATACTTTTATCATATCAAACATTAAATACATTTTTTGCAAACCACTCATTTTCCCAAGGCAAGTCTTGATTATAGAACATAGGTTTTCACTAATATTTATATTAATCAAGTCCCTAGGTCTTTTGATAACATTTATCTCCATCTCTTGAATAAATTTCTGAAGCTTCCATGGTATATTTCATGCTTAAGGTCAAGTTGTAATAGTTTGTGTCCATTTTGAAGATTTTCATTTCATTTATCTAAATTCCAGAAGAATTCTCTACAGAAGTGTACATATATGACCATTTCTTTCAAGAAAATGAAATCATTTCAAAATTATTATTTCTCATAAGAATTCTTCTCACTACCAAATGCCTGAATTTAACATGATTTCTACAATTAATCTTGGCATTCATTTGGTCCCTGATTCTTTTTTTTTAAACTAAATTTTATATTTATTTTTAGTTTACATCATTCATTTCCACAAGATTTTGAGTTACAAATTTTATCCGCATCTCTCCCCCACCACCCAAAAACAGCAATCCCAATGTATATCCCCTCCCCAATCTGCTCTCTCCTGTATCCTCCCCCAAACCCCCTCTGACTTTCCGTAAGGCAAGATGGATCTCTATGCCCCAGTGCCTGTATATCTTATTTCCCAGTTGCAGTTATATACATATATATATAACATTTGATTAAAAAACTTTGAATTCCAGATTCTTTCCCTTCCTCCATCGTCACCCACTGTTACTGGGAATAAAAACAATTTGATATAGGTTGTACATGTGTAGCTATGCAAAACATTTTCATAGTGGATATATTGTGAAAGACTGACTGTATTTCCCTCCATCCTATCCTGCCCTGCACTTGTTCTATTCTCTACTTTGACACTGTCCCTTTTCAAATGTGTGTGCTTCCAACTTCCCTCCCCCCCCTAAACTGACTTCCCTTCCATCATCCCCTCTCTCATCCCCTTCCCCCCTATCCTCCTGTAGGGTGAGATACCCTATTTAGTGTTTATGTCATTTCCTCCCTAAGCCAAATTCAATAGGAGTAAGGTTGATTCATTCCCTTTTGCCTTCCTGTTCTTCCCCTCCATTGTAACAGTTTTCTCTTGCCTCTTCTATATGGGATAATTTACCCCATTCGGTCTCTCCCCATCTTCTCTCATTATATTCCTCTCTCACCTCTCAATTACACCTTTTAATTATCATCACTTCCTACTCAATTGGGCCTGCACCCTCTGTTTATGTATACCTGTACACATATATACACACACACACATATTCATACACCCTCCTACATAGACATATATTTGTGTGTATATATATGTATGTATACACACATTTATTTTCCCTTCAACTATTCTCATACTGAGAAAAGTTTCATAAGTTACAGTTATCGTTTTTCCATGTAGGAATGTAAACAGTTCAACTTTGAAAAGTTCCTTATGATTTCTTTTCCCTGTTTACCTTCTCATGCTTCTCTTGCTTCTTGTATCTGAGTGGCAAATTTTCTATTCAGCTCTGGTTTTTTCATCAAGAATGCTTGAAAGTCCTCTATTCCATTGAATGACCATATTTTACCTTGAAACATGATACTCAGTTTTGCTCAGTAGGTGATTCTTGGTTTTAATCTCAGCTCCTTTGACCTCTGGAATATCATATTCCAAGCCCTTCAATTCCTACGTGTAGAAGCTGACAGATCCTGTGTTATTCTGATTCTGTTTCCACAATATTCAAATTGTTTCTTCCTGACTGCTTGTAATATTTTCTCCTTGATCTGGGAACTCCAGAACCTGGCTATAATATTCCTAGGAGTTTTCTTTTTGAGATCTTTTTTAAGAGGTGATTGGTGTATTCTTTCAATCTCTATTTTGCCCTCTTGTTCTAAAATGTCAGGGCAATTTTCCTTGAGAATTTCTTGAAGGATGATTTCTAGGTTCTTTTTTTGATCATGGCTTTCAGGTAGTCCAATAATTTTTAAATTATATCTCCTGGATCTATTTTCCAGGTCAGTAGTTTTGCCAATGAGATATTTCACATTGCCTTCTATGTTTTCATTTGTATGAATCTGTTTAATAGTATCTTGATTTCTCATAAAGTCACTAGCTTCCATTTGCTCCAATCTAATTCTGAAGGAGTTATTCTCTTCAGTGAACTTTTGAGATTATTTTTTCATCTGGCAATTTAAGCTTTTTAAGGCATTCTTCTCCTCATGGGCTTTTTGAACCTCCTTTGCCATTTGAGTCAGTCTATTTTTAAGGTGTTATTTGCTTCAGTCAGGTTGTTGACTCTCTTTTCATGATTTTCTTGCATCATTCTCATTTCTCTTCCCAATTTTTCCTCCACTTCTCTTATTTGGTTTTCAAAACCTTTCTTAAAGTCCTCTATGACCTGTAACCAGCTCATATTTTTCTTGGAAGCTTTTGGTTTAGGAGTTCTGACTTCACTGTCTTCTTCCTGTTCCATGCTTTGATCCTTTTTGTCCCCCAAATAGAAGTCTAATGTCGGATTGCTCTGCTTGCTTTGCTTCCTTTGCTTGCTCATGTTGCCGCTCAATTACTTGACTTTTGAGCTTTTTGCCACAGTAGAACTCTGCTTCCAGAGAGGGGAGCTTTGTCCCAAATCGCTGGAGTTTTCTCAGCTGCTGGAGCTATTAGTGGGCTGCCCTCTCTGGCTCTGGCACACTGGTCATGCATCCCAGGACCTCCACCATAGACAGTAATCCAGATCCAAGCAGGTTAAAGCAAGAGTGGTTACCCATCAGACTGGTGTCCCCTACAATCTGTAGGCCAGGAGCTCTGAAGCAGCCATGTTTTGGTGGCAGTGCATCCTTGGTGCCTCAGCCACTTCTCCCTCTGGGGTCAGAGGCCAGACCACACTCCTGGACTCCCTGTTCCCAAAGTCCACTGACCTCTCACTTTGTCTTTGGCATTTATGGGTTTATAATTTTGGCAACTGCCACAGCTGTGGTGATCCACTCTCCTGATGTCCCTCCAGCCAGGGCTGGTGGTGGCCACCCTGAAGCTAAAAACACAGGCTCATGTGGGGCTGGGCTCTGCTCCCAGTGCACTGCAATGGCCCCTTCCTGCCAGTTTGCTAGACTGTCCTCAGCAAGGAGTTAGTTTCTCTCTGTCACTTTGTGGTTTCTGTAGCTCTAAAGTTTGTTTAGAGTAATTTTTTACATGTATTGGAGGATGTGGGAGTGGGAGCCATGTGGAAGCCCTGTTTCTACTCCACCATCTTGGCTCTGCCCCACTCTCTTGTCATTTCTCACAGCACAATAGTATTTTATCCTAATCACATGCCACAACTTGTTCATCCATTCCCCAGCTGATGAACATACCCTGGACTTTCAATTCATTTTTGCCTCTTTTTGTATCTCCAGCACTTAGCACAGTGCCTGGTAGGCAGTAGATGCTTCATAAATATTTATTGACCCAATTACTGATTGATATTCTATCCCTCAGTCCTTCTCTTAATGCAGGCAACATTTACAGAGCGCTTCAAAATTTTCAAGGTGCTTTCCAAGGATGATTTCATTTGGTCCACACAACAACCTGTGAGGGATGTAGTACTACAACCATTTTACAGACGAAGAATCTGATTGACCCAGAGTTACATACACACTGTGTGTAGAAATCTGAGGCAGTATTTGACCCCAGGTCTTCTTGAATTCATGACAAGTGATAGGTCACAGCCTGTTCCAAGTACAGAGTGCAAGGAATGACCCCACCATATACCATACCCCTGGGCATCACATATAGTAGATATTTAACGAATTTTTCTGTATGACTATTGAATTGACTCAATTCCACATTTGTTGAGCATTTACTAGGTCCAAAGCTCTGCTAGTCTTTGAGGTAAAAAAAAACAAAACCAAAACAGTTCCTGCTTCAAGGAACTCACAATTTAATTGGGATGGGGGAAGAGAATACATATGAATGAGTGTGTGCTACAAGGCAAAGAATGAAAGTGCCAGAGGAGAGAGCCAGAGGAGGGAAAAAAAACATTAGGGAAATTCAAAGTGGAAAATGTTGATCTCTTTCAGCTAAAACTATCAAGGAAGATTTCATGGAAGAAGTACTAAATGACCTGGGTTGTGAAGGATGAGAAAGATTCCAACAAGAAATAGTGCAGAGGGAGCACGTTTTAAGAAGGCATTGGGAAAGGTGAAGGCAAATGTGTGAAGGCTGGAGAGGACTGGACAAGACTGAAGAACAGGTAGGAGTCAGGATTTTCTGGGATGGGAAAGCGCTTAGAGCCAAATTGTGACAGGTCCTTATTACCTGGGAAGGTGACAGGAGTGAGCTACTAAAAGATTTCTGGGCAGGGGATTCATTAAGGACTTAGAAAGAATATTTTGACAACTAGGGAGAAGTCCAATTTGGGCATAGATGGGACCAGGGGCAGGGAGGTCAACTAGGGCTCATTGAGAGTCAAAGTCAGAGGTGATGAGAAACTGGGAAAGGGCAGAGGCTGTGGGAGTGAAGGGGAGGGAGGCAGGTGATGAGTTCTGTTTTGACATGTTGACTTTGACATTCTTGGAGGTCTCCAGTGGGGTGCCCACCAGAAAGTTGTAGATGTGGAACTGGAGCTTAGGAAGAAGAGAAGGGCTGGACAAGTAGATTTGGAAGGCATGTAAATACAGATGCTGGACGTGAAGCAGACCACACCCCCTTCTCTGTGTTTGTGTATGTTTGCTAGATCTCTAGTAAGGCATTCTATAATTGTATCAAGAATCACATGCTCCCCTAGCTCATTGCACTATACTGGAAGAACCCACTTTCTTCTTTTGAAATTCAAAGGTTGAGGCAGTTAGATTCACATATATGTGCACATACATGTGTGAGTAGATGTATACATGTGTGTAGATGTATGTATTCACACATGTGTGTCCTCTTGCACAGGGTCTGACACATGACTGGTAATCATAATTATAGCTAGAATTTCTACAGCATTTTAATGCTTACAAATAATTTACATATTCTATCTCATTTGATTTGAGCAACAATGCTTGCTTTCATTATCCCCATTATACAGATGAAGATGCTGAGTCTGGCAGAGGTCTTCCTCACATCAAATCTAGAACTCTCTGCTCTAAGCCCCCCATATGCCTTTGTCATTGTTGTTCAGTCACACCCAATGCTATGGGACCCCGTGGACACACTTCCAAATCAAACAGTGCTAGAGTCCCACAAACTAGGTGTAGGAAGTAGCCCCAGAGCTCACCTTGTCCAATACCTAAAGGACACCTTTGACTCAAGCCAGAGAAGGAGCCCTTTCAACTTTCTCCAAAGGTGAATTCTCTCAGTGAGTCACAGTGTCAGACCTGGGAGGAGTGCTAGGTAGCATCTAACCCAACTACCTCACTTTAGAGTTCAAGACACTGAGGTCCACTAAGGATAAATAATGTGCTCGAGCTGCCAGCAGGCCATGGGCCAGGCCATCAGGATCCTTGCATCAGCTGCTATGGGTGTTAATGGGTTCCCTCAAAGCTTCTGAGCCTGCTGGGGCCTAAGACAACTAGGGTCTTGTTTCCAGATTCAACAGGTCTCCCTGAAATAAGTCAGCTTTGTTTTGGGTAACACATTCCACAGTCTTGGAGAGGGAAAGAGAGGCTGGGCCCAGCCAGGATCCTAAGCAAGTTTTCTCTGCAAAGCTGGCCCAGCCAGGCATGTGGAGGAGGGCATGGTCTAAATGGGTCTTCTGAGTGCTCCTGGGGCCAGGAGCTGTTGATGAGTGGGGCAGAGGGCATGGACCGAGCACAGCAGCAGCCCCTGGGACTGCCCCACAAGGCCTGTTGTGTTGGGAGGGCTCCCAGGCTCCTGGCTCACTAGGACTCATGGGTTTGAAATGATCCAGCCCAGAGGCCAGGCCCTGCTGATGTTCACAGAGCCCGCCTTTGGAGTCGCCCACAGCCTGGCATTGCTCAGCTCCACCATTCCAGGCAAGGCCTCCTCTGAGCTTCTCCATGATGGCTGGCCGAAGGCATAAAGGCAGAATTCACTTCAGCTACCCTCCCTTGGCTCCATTCCCACTCCACTGCATGTCCTTCTATGGTGCCATGGCAGGGACCACAGTGTAGCTAGCCCAACCCTGTGTACATTGACCCTCTGTCCTGAAGGTCTGTCACTGTCTGAGATAAGAAACCCTGTCTCCAGTCCATCAAGAAAAGGCCCAGGGATGCTCCTGCACTAGAGGAGGATCTCAAAGATGCAATGTGGGCATCCAGCACAGCCGCTGGCATGGTGCCCACAGCAGGCATGAAGCTGAGAGGGGAGCTGCACCCTCAGGGTATATACTAAAGGTACTGACACATTGGGAGTCCTGAGAAGACACCACAAGGCAGACACACAGAAGCTGCCTTCAAGGATTCAAAGATTCTACTAGGAACCGTGGGAGTTCAGAACCGCAGCTAGAAGGCATCCCTCAGCCATCTGGTTCCACCCTTGCCCCTCTCCAACCTACCACCCAGGCAGCCATGAGCCTTGGCTGAACCCCTCCCTCTGGGAATGGACCACTCTTCCTTGGGGCCAAAGCCAAGATCGTCTCTTGACCTCAAAGGGAGGGCACAGAGTGTTGGAAAAAGCCCTGATGGTGCCAAGGCAGAGCCCTTGCTGGCTTCTAAGGCCACCTCTGATGCCTCCACCCTGGATGACCTCAGAAAACTGACTCAGTATCCCAGAGGTTTCCTTAACTGTAAGTCAGGGGGCAGGCCAGATGATCTCTGAGACCCCTCTTCACTCTCATCTATGAGGGCTGGTGCCTCAGAGGGCTGCACAGGGAGGAAGAGGATCAAGATCCTGAATGTGCATTGTCTAAGTCCACTATCAACATGCTGCTGACTGCTGAAAAAATGTCTGGCTTGTTTCCGCAGCTAGGTTGAAAACTCTACACTGTGCCAGAAAGCAGGGCAGCTCTGGGGAGTCAGGTCCCTGGGTCACTCTCCTTGGGTTTGTGCTTCCCTGGGTTGTGCGTGTATGCATGTGATCTTATGTGTGCACACATGTGCGTGTGTCACCTGTATGTGAGCACGTAGGTATGTGTGCCTGCATGGGTTCCTCAGGAGTATCTCTCACACTGGGCTACACTGGGTATAGCTGGATGCCTCGGGCCACTGGCGACGAGGATGCTATATGGCATGGTCAGTGGGAAGTGTGTCTTGGCCACATCGTCTGAGCCCTTTGCATTCTCATATTTCCAAGGTCAAAGGAACCTAACTGGTTGAGGTGCAGAGACCAAAAAACCAAAAAACAAAAACCCAAATCAAAACAATAACCCCATCGAGAAGAGCTTTGTCCAGAAGCTTGGAGTGACTGAAGACAGGCAGGGCTGGAGAGGGCTATGTTCACAATCCAACCCTTTCTCTACCCACAGGCAGTTCTGGGCGCCACAGTGCACAGAACTTGCCTGGAAGCAGGAACAGGAGTTCAAATCTGGTCTCAGACACTTACTAGATGTAGGACTTTGGGCATGTCTCCTCAGCTCTGTTTGCCTCAGTTTCCTCATCTGTAAAATGGGGGTCATAATAGTACCTACCTCCCAGGGTTGTTGTCAGGAGTGAATGAGATCATATTTATAAAAAAGCATTTAGCATAGGGTCTGAAATCTTGGAGGCGCTTAATAAATGATTATTGCTTTTTCTTTCCCCTCCCCTACACACATAGCCAGGGGTGTACTGGAACCAGCTCAAAACCGCCCATTGCTAAATTTTCAGAGTGAGCATTTATTTACACTTCATAAATTGGCAAATCAGGCCTTGATTTGATCTGTTGATTGTTACACTTAAGAGAGTGATGTTTCAAGAAAATGTCAATAATACCTTCAACTTAAAAATACGTCATGTATAATTTTTTTCCCCAGAACGCTGGTTGTTAAACATTTCCTAGCACACTCCTGCACATTCCTACACATTGTGTCACACAGGAGCAGTCCAGGAACTATTTCTCAGTTTGCATCTTTGGTATAAAAACACACATGATTCTAGGACAAAGCTAACTGGAATGGGAAAGGGGTTTATGGAACATAGGGTCCATCAGGGTCTTCTAGAATTCTGTGCCAGGGAAGACACAGGACAATGACCGGGTGGTAGGTGAAGGGAACTGTACATCCTTAGACATAATTTTCTCTGCCACTCTCTGCCTTTGGAAGCCTCAGATGGACACTCTTCAGACAAAGACAATCCAATATTCCCTAGAAGACCAGCCTGAGTCAATGAGAATCCACTTACCGTTGAAGACACAAATGGTTGCCCCCCATAGAGCGATGGCCCATGGCCCTCATTCTTTCATGAAGTGTTTCTCCAATTCTGGGTAAGAAACATGATGCCCCAACCTTGTGAACATGCCTTGGTGTCACTTTCACTCTTTATGATTCATGGTTACCTCCCATGGTCACGAGGAGCTGTATTCCATCTGGGTTTGGGGAGGACTAATCTCCTGCTTCAGGAGGTGTGAGAAATTTTACCCCAAATTCATAACATCTGAGCAAAAAGGAGGCATTGGCTGGGAAAAGTGACGTCCTCTGGAAAATTGTGAGAAGGGCCAGCTACAGGATTATCGCCTGTACCTTCTCACCATCTTCTGCGATCAGCTGCTAAAAGTACAGCTTCTGACAGTGAAGGAAACTCCAGATACCTAGGACAAAAGCAAAGCAGAGGGCTGGGGTTTTTGTCACTTACTTAGTAGCTTAAAAAACTTGTCAATTAACCCTCTGCAAAAATTTAAGAAAATCATGTAGCCTTCTTTACTTTCACCTGTTGTAATGGAAATGCAAATTTAAAGATGTTCCCTGCCCCTAGGCTAAAGTGCACCTGGAGCCTGGGGTGGGAGGCTTGTTTTTCAGTAGATACTTCTTGATTGGCCAGTGGGTCCAGAAGGTTGTTACATTCTCTGAGCCAGGAGAAGGTTATATAAGCCCTGGTGTGTAGCTTTGTTTTGGGGCTAAATTTGAGAAGTGTTCTGTGATTTGATCTGCATTCTGGGAAGCCATTGTCCAGAGTCCCCCGGCTTTGAAAAACCCAGATGTTGACTGGGTATGGATGTAATGGTTGGACAGTTTGGAAAGCTGTCTACTTGATCAGTTTCTGTCTTGATAATTCTGCCTGTATACTTTGAAGTTCAGGGTGCTGACCTTTTTCCCCTGAACAAGGTAAACGATATATATCTGACTGATTAAAGTAAGCCTGTTAACCCATTTTGAGTTGCTTTCCTTTATCAAAGCAGATCCAAGAACCTGCGTGAGCAGCCACCCTGGGGACGCTGGGGTGCTTGCTACTACACCTGTGAAATTGGAGTGAGGATGTTGGAGCTGGGAATGGGTCCTATCCTTCTGGAAAGCAGTTTGGGATTATTTGAAGACTAACCACTCTTCTAGCCATGGAGTTCAACAGCACAAAAAGGTCCCAAATGAACAGAAAAGCAAGAAACCAGAAGCAAGATCAATACCAATTGACTGGGGAATGACTAAACAAATTTTGATACATGCAGACAATGTGAGAGTTTTACTTCCATGTAAGGAATGATGCCTCTGAATAATTAAAAGATGCACAAGAAGATTCTTATGCATTGATGCAAAGTGAGATGCCCAGAACCAGGGAAACAGCGCATGCAATGCCGACAACAATCTCGACAAATAGAATCCTGGAGCCTGAATGCTGGGTAAGCACAGTGGCCAAGCTTGTCCCTGAAGCAGTGTAAGAAAGTGTGCTCCCTTCCCTAGCTGCAAAGGGGGAGTCTTTGGGTGTGGAATACTGCCTACTTTATCAAACTCCGTTGCTATTTTGGCTAGTTGGGGAGATTTGTTTTTTCACTCTTTTTTGTTCTTTGTTAAAAGAGCTGGTTCTCTGAGCAAGCAGGCTCATGTCACATGTGACACATGGATGTGCCCTGTATGTCTATACATACATTTATGAAAATATCCAAAAGGAGAAAGATGGCTCTGAAGCAGCCCTTTGGGAGGACTCACCAGGCCATGTTCTTTCCACCTTCCCAGCATTTCTTCCATACTTCCCCTTCTGTCATCTGACGCTGTCTCCACCATGGCATACACCCTCATCTCCTCGCTTTTGAGCTATGGCAGTAGCTGCTGGGTGTCTGCCTTCCTGGGGTCTCTCACCCTCTAATCCATTCTCCATTGAGGGATTTCCCTAAAGTGCTGCTCTGACCTCCTTGACCCCACTCAAATCAACTCCAGTATCTCCCTGTCACCCTCAGCAGTAAACACAGAGTGTTAGTAACCCAGTCTCCCCCCCACTCCCCTTTGCAGGCTTCATACACCCTCCTACCCCCCACAGGCAATAATCCGGGATGCTGACTTCTTCCCTATCTCTCCCCACGTCTAATCTCCAGACTCTTCACTAGCTTTCCCCATCTCCACTTCCCAAGACTCGGCTTCACTTCTTCCTTCTGTAGGTGGTGATTCCTGCCCTCTTCCTCCCCTCGCCCCGTGCCTTTTCTCTGAGATGGCCTCCAATTACACCCTACCTGATTCTCTCTTCTGCCTGCCTAGCTGTGTGAGCCCAGTCTTCCACATTATAATGGAGCTCCTTAATGGCATGGGTCTTTCTCAGAATCCCAGGAACCTAGCACCATACTCGGTCACAAACAGTAAGTGCTTAATAAATGCTCATTGGCTACCTGATTTCTGTGCAGAGGTTAAAGGTGTAATCATGACAGATCTGAAAGTAAGTGCAGCAGGCTGTCACCTTCTGATGCCACCCTCCCCCACTGGCATGGAGGGAACCTCGGGGTCCCAGTGGATCACCAGGTCCAAGCTGGACCCCTGCGTGGCTGCTGCTGCAGATCTAACTAAGCAGGTCTGGGGGAGGCTTAGCGTCACCAGAAGGGTGGCAATCTACACCAGAGGAAGGCTTGCCTGCCATAGAGTTCCTCTAAATACAGAAGTATAATGTAATCCTTGTTGGTGTCTTTCAATTCTTTTACTCTCCCCTCTTTGAGTAGATGTCACCTCCTACTCTCAGAAGGTGATTTCTTGGAAGAAAAAGAAGCTCAGCTATTCTTAATCTCAGCCTTGAACAAAATATGGGGTCCCAGACTCATAGTTGGAAGGGCCCTCAGAGAACATCTTCATACAACTCTCTGGCTTTCCAGGTGAGGCCCATTTCAAGTGACTTGTTTAAGGTCACAGGACCAGCATCAGAGGAGAGATTTGAACCCAGGCCCATGACTCTTCACTCTAGCCTGCCAGTGAAGGGGAGTTCCCTACTCCAACTGTCAAGCAGTTTTTCCTAGTATCCCACCAAATCTGGCTCTTTATTCACACACTAGTACTCATTCTGTCCTCTGGGATCAAACAGAAGCTATTGATTCATTCTCTTGAAGCCTATAGGTCCCTCAAAGGATCTGTCCACCAGCTAATTGTTAGTTAATGTGCTTTCCTGCTGCAACTGGCAACATTCACATTCTATTTAAAGCTAACCTTGTTAATGCTATGGTAAATAAATTTGCCAGCACAAAATATGCTGATGTAGGAACATTTTGGCCTCAAACTAACCGCACAGGAATCAGGTTCTGGTCTTAAAAAATAATTTGTGCCTGCCTGGGGTCTCTGGTGCTCACTTTCAGCACTTGGAGCCGGTTCCACATTCTGGAAGACAGCATAAATTCCATGGAGGGAGAGAGTTAGTGCCCTAGCTGATGACATCATCCCCTAGAAAGGGCCGTAAATCATGAGTGAATTTGTAGGGACAAATGGAGGCAGCCGGCCTGCCAGCTTTCAGGCCTGGACTCTGGCAAGCTTGGAAATTAATTATTGGAAAAGTCACTCCTTCCGAAGGAGAGTCAGTGAACCCAGGTCCTGGGGGGAAGAGAGCCCTGGCCAGGATCAAGTGATTTTAAACCTGGCGTTCCTCCGGATTTGGGCCACATGCCCCCAGATGAGGGGAGTTATGGACCCCATTAAGATGGCCACAATTGCTCAGTTATTCCATGTAGGGCTGGCATCATACCCGGAGGGGGTGGGTGGCCTCCTCCCTGGGAAGGGGCCAGGGGAACCAGGAAGGCCTCAAAGTCCAAGGAAATCCAACCCCTTTCCCTCCTGGCTGCTTCATGGTGGCCTCTCTCTCCTATGGGTTCAACAATCAGCAGATGACTCCCAGATCCCTGGACTCAGATCTCCACGTCCAATCTAGTCTTTCTCCTGAGCTCACTACCAGCTTACCAGTGGACATGTAGACCCAGATGGGCTGGAGCCATCTCAAAGTCAACAGGTCTCAAACAGACCCCACTATCTTTGCTGCCATGTCTGCCATTCTCCTCCTAGCTTGGTGATTTCTGCCAAGGGCATGGCCCGCTCACCCAGGCTGAGCAGTTCTTCTTTGACCTGACTCACTCCCTCACAAATTCAGAGGCCCCAAGGTGCCAGGCACTCACAGTGCTAGGATCCGGGGACCCTGGCACCCACTCCCCAAACACACACATATGCAGGCCACTGCCAGGCCTTGTGGCTCCCAGCTCCACATGGGCTCTCACATCCATGCCTTTCTTTCCTCACATGGCCTCCCTCTCACTATGGCAGTCCTTATAGCTCATGTGGACTATTGTGATGGCTTGACTGTTAATCCTTTCCTCCCCCATCCTGTAAGAGACTTAGACTGAAAGATGCTTGGCTTCCACCCAGCTCCAGGTTCTGTGACCCTCTAGGGAAGCAGCCCTAGGCCCATTTCCATCCAGCAAGACAAGGAACTGGCTTAGCAACTAGGGGAGAACAACTGGGAACTGACCAATGACTTAAAAAATGTGAAGGGCGCTGTCTCTGCCGACCTGGGCCTCTCTCTATCCCATCGGCCCCTGACCCACTGGCACCAGACATAGCCTCGTTCTGGGGGTGCTTCCTGCCCTGCCCACCTTCCCCCTATGTCAGAAGCAGTGAAAATAGCCCTGGACTCCTCCTCCTCTGCTATGGCCCAGAGAGGTGTCTGGGATGGGCAGGGGGGCGCACCTGGAGCCTTGAGCCCACTTTGGGGGGGGCCTTTTGATTGACTCCAAGTTGTGCAGAGTAAATCCTTCATTCTGAGGATTGCTGCTGTCTCTCCACTCCCCCCCCCCCTCATTTGTCCTTCTCAGCCTCATTTGCTGACTTCTCATCCATGCTGACACTCCTCTCTGTGAGTCCTCCTCACACTGTGCCCTGGGCCTTCTCTTCTTTCTCTAACCCTGCGATCTCATCGGCTGCCCTGGATTTAATTCCCAGATCTCTTTCCCGGTCCTGCAGTCCTGAGGGCAGCTCCCCGGGCAGGGGATGTCCCAGCTTCTTTCCTTCACTTGGTCTCTCTGGATAGAAGGTAAGCTCCTCCAGGGGAGGGACAGGTTCATCTTGGCCTTTCTATCCCTAGCTAGCATGGTGCATAGCACCCACCATGGGCTCCACAAGCTTACTGGGATAAAGTCTTGAATGATGACATCTGAGATGCACCGAACTGAAGGGAACACTGTGGGAACAGAGACAGACCTTTGTCCCTCGGGGCTCCAGCCCTTTCTTTGCTACAGAAGCAGGTGGAGGGAGGGCTGGAAGTGCCCCTTCTTCTTGTGCCTAGGAAGTGGTGGCCCCAGGGCTTGCCCACCCGGCCCCCCAGAGCCCGTGGCCCCAGGCTTTCAACTTTGCACCCAAGGCACAGGTACCCAGTTTTCTTCTCAGAGAGCCCTTGTTCCCAGACAGGAGCACGATGGAACTTGGAGGCCTGTTCCAAAGGCAGGCCATAGTCACACTACAAGAAGCCTCCTTACTCAGCCTAGCACAGAAGCGCTAACAAAGCGCTAATACCATTTGGCCTGGACAGGATATCTCCTCCGGCCAAGACTGTGAGGCGCCTGCCGGCCAAGAGCTCTGGGCCAGCCAAGCAGCAAGCTGGAAAATCCGTGTCTCTGCTGGCTCAGGGCAGCCATTGAAAAAATAAATAAATTAGGAGGCAAGAAGAAGGCTTTACACTTTTAAAATAATAGCCGCTTTAAAAATGAGTCAGTTCACAGGAGTGGGAAGAGCCCCTCTGGGCCTAAGGGTTTGTGGCTTTCAATCCTCAGGCTGCCCACTCTGACTGGCGCTTGTGACCTTGGAGATGTGACAGCCTCTCTGGTCCTCAGTTTCCCTCTCAGTAAAATGAAGGTGGGGTGAATGAGCTGACCCCCGAGTTTCCTTTCACCTGGATTCTTCTCTTAACTGGGCCTTGGTTTCCCAATCTGAAAAACAGGGCCAATAGTATTAACTTATCCTTCAGGGCTACATGAGCCAAGCTCTTTGGAAGCCTGTGAAAATGTGAGTTCTTCAAAAATAGGTCAGCCAGTGAAGACCTCTCAAAACTGCCACTCATAAACGACCCACAAAGGACCCAACCCAGAGGCATTACTACCGAGGGAACCCCCTTGCCTCTCCCAGACCCCAGACACT
The DNA here is from genome assembly GCF_028583685.1 of Petaurus breviceps papuanus. Taxonomy (NCBI): domain Eukaryota; kingdom Metazoa; phylum Chordata; class Mammalia; order Diprotodontia; family Petauridae; genus Petaurus; species Petaurus breviceps. Next base: position 2,762,974 of record NW_027186377.1, read on the forward strand.
GCAACCACCTGGGCTACCCAGCTGGGAGAGGTGTGGAGAGTCTCGAGGCATGTTTGAGTGAATCAGGGCTCCAGAGCCCCGCTCTTCCTCCAAGCTCCAAAGACTCAGGATGGAAAGGGCTATCCACGGCCATAGAAAGAGCTACAGAGTCTGGACGCAGAGGGAAGCAAAGCACTTGTGCTCTCTTTGGGGTTTGGTGTAGTCTTGTTCCTTCTTTCTCATTGTTCACTCCATTGGTTATAATTTTTCTTTATGACTTGACTAATGTTTAATGTGCTGGTATTTGTAGAACCTATATGGGACTGCAAGCCTCCATGGTGGGGAGGGGGGAGGAGAGGGAGGGTGAGAAAATTTGAAACTCAAGGGATTGGGGACCTGAATGTTGGAAACTAAAAGTAAATAAATACATTTAAAAAAAGAGTGTCCTGAGACAGTTAGAGGTCTGCCCCCATCAGTTAATGCATCTAGCACCTTCTGCCTCTCATTTCCTTGTGCCATCCACACCAAGATGCCTGTCATTCTCTAATGGTGTTTGTGCCCGCTTTCCACTGAGCTCGAAGCTCCTTGAGAATAACAATACAAACAATAATAATAAAACTGGCTGGCCTCTGTGTGTGTGTGTGTGTGTGTGTGTGTGTGTGTGTGTGTGTGTGTGTGTGTGTGTAGACCATGACTTCCTTATTAACTTCACAACTAGAAAGAACTCAAATGTTTGTGACTGAACAAATGGATTGAGGGACAATTGAAAGAACAAATAGGGTGGCATCTTGTACCTCTAGTAGGTGTGGTGGGATGAGCCTAGGGTGGGCAATCTGAGGCCCTTTGGTGGCTCTGTCCCTTTATTCTTTGAGTGACTCTGGATAAGTTGCTTAACATCTGTGGGTCTCAGTTTCCTGGTCTGTAAAACAATCTGGTAACTGGTAGAGCTGGGATTTGAACAGTCTGCTGACTCCAAATCCAGTGCCCCTTCAGTCCCCCACCCCCACCATTGGGTTTGGTCAATTAATCAATCAACATTAATTAATCATCCACTATGTGCTGGCACTGTGCTAAATTCTGGGGATACAAAAAGAATCAAAGATAGTCCCTGCCCTCAGGAAGCTTCCATCTAATTGGGGAGACAACCTGCAAACAAATACATGCAAAGTGGACTCTAGGCAGGCTAAACAGGAGACAACAGAGAAGAAGCTGGAAGAAAGAGAGATTGGAAAAGGCTTCCTGTAGAAGGTGGGATCTCACTGGGAAATAAGACACAGGCAACGGGGTATAGAAACCCATCTTGCCCTACAAGAAAGTAAGGGGGCCTGGGGGAGGCCATAAGAGAGAACAGACTGGGGAAAGGGGTATTCAGTATGCGTGCTATCTGGGCATGGGGGGTAGGGAAGAGATGGGCAGAATATTTGTAACTCAAAATCTTGTGGAAGTGAATGTTGAAAAGTAATAAATAAATACATTTATTTTTTTAAAAGGTGGGGTTTCAGTTGGGAATTAAAGGAAGCCCAGGTGGGGGCTCAGTGGTCAGAGATGAAGAGGGAGAGTGTTAGAGGGCCGGAGAGAAGGCCCAGAACAGAGAAAGAGGGAGAATAGCTCTTGGTGGTGGAAAAGCCAGGAAGCCAATGTCATTGGGGCAAAAAGGATGGGAAGAGGAGGAAGATTTAAGAAAACTGGGAAGGGGGGAGAGAGTAGGCTAGGAAGGGCGTGGCACGCCCATCTTGAGGTGATAGGGAGCTTAACGAGTAGGGAGTGACCCAATAGGACCTGCTGTCTAGGAAAACCGCTTTGGCGACTGAGTGAAGCATGGACTGGAGTGGGGAGAGACTCAAGGCAGGCAGAACCCGCTATGGTAATAGTCCAAGGGTGAAGTGATGAGGGTCCACATTACAGTGGGGCTAACTCAGAGGAGGAGAGGGAGCATCTTTGGGAGATGTTTTGAGAACCTACCCTCACAATAATAGTGGCCATATTTGAAGGGTCTTATGAATCCCACAGAACTTAGCAAACCTTGTCATGTTTGGGCTGATAAAGGAAGACTGGCTTCTCTGGAGTGAGGGCTGTCAGATTCTTGTCAGGACTGTTCATCCTCCTTCGGTGCCCACCTGATTCCCTGTAATGGCAAGCAAAGACGTAGCTAACACCTTGTTTCAGTTCAGTTTCTCGCCCATAATTATATCAAGTCTTTTGTTAAGAAACAGAACTTGCAAACCCCTGTTACTGATGCAACAGGAAGGTACAGAATGGGGAGGAGCTTAATGATCATATATAAGGAGAAGCCCAGTCTGCGAGAAAAACTGGGAGGAGGTATGGGTGTGGTGCAGTACTTTGTCTCTCTGTCCTGATGTTACTTTGTCAGGTTCATCTGCTGATAGAGGGCACTGCTGTTGTTACAGAAGCCCTGGGACCTTGCTGCTGGTTCAGAAGCCCTGAAAGAGGATTTTCTTGTTGTATGTTTACAGAAATCCTGGAGGAGAGTCTTACTGATGGCCTGGGACTATACTGATGATTTGTGTTGAGTTCTCAGACCTTGTTGGTGGGTCTGTGTTGATTTCACAGGAAGATAGTGAATTGATAATGATGCTAGCCATGTTCATGAATGTTATTGTGGATTTGTTAAGCTTTGTCTTCTCAGAAACAGAAACTGTGAAGGACTGGAGGTGGACTGGATGCTATGAGTTTCAATATGGAACAGGAACTGGACAAGGAACTGAGAGCTGCGTGCCCTAGAATCCAGGTGACAGTTGGGTAGATTTGGGCAGGAGCTGGGACTGTGGAAGAGTAACCATGGAATCTGAGAGCTAGCCTTGAGTCAAGATGAAAAAAATCCTCTCCTTGGGTATTTAATGCAAACTGAGAAGATCATGATTTACTGTGGCCTAGGAGTGGTAGGATTTTGTACCCTGTATCCTGTACCTCTTCAGTTTGATTGAATTAAGGATGATTGCAAACTAATCTCCAACTAAGAAGAAAGAAGACTTTTTGACTGAAAGATTATGACAATGTGACCTAGGGGTGGAAAACCTTGACCTTTGTACTTTGTGTACATTAAGGAGGCAAGCCTCCTTAAGGATGATTGAGTTAAGCTCTTATTGAATGATATCTTTTGTTTAAAACTAGGTGACCACTTTGGTGATAATTTGTTATGTCAACATTGTGAATGCTGTACTTTGGTTTTTTTCAATTTTTTTTTGCTTTAATTTACTGCTGAATAAATAGAGAGCTAACTACACTATGTAATCAGAATCTTGAAGCTGTTCACAGCAGTAGTCCTCTGGAAAGCTGCTTGTGCTTGGCTTTAAATTCCTGCAACTTTCCAAGAAATGGCAGCACACATGGTGGCCATACCACAGTGAAGCTGTCTGAGCAGATGGGCTAAAAGTAAGCTGCAGGTAACTGATAGGCCACAAACCCATTGGTGAGTTAGGGGGATACCTCCCCCAAGCATGCGAAGACTTCCCTGGTAGAATGAGTTATTGAGAACAATCTGTTCCAACGTCCATGAAAATGGCTAAAGCAGGTGCTGTGGAGCATTTAGTGCTTGGTTAGATACCAAAGACACCAAGCTCATCTGCTGCATCTCAGGCCATCACCAGATGTCCTAACTCTTCATTGCCACTGGAATTTGATGACTCTGGAAGAAACAGTTAGGCTGGTGACTTTGTGCAGCTCAGCCTCAGTTAAATCCAATTCACTGAAGTCGAGACATCACCTCATGATGTCATTGGTCCTCTTCAAAAATGAAGGATGAACAAGAATCACAAAAGCTGATCCTCCTGTGGACCCTCCTCAATAAGGGCTCTTGTCATTATTCTCACTTCAAAGATGAGGCAGCTGAAGCTGGAGTGGGGGTGGGGGTGGAAGGAGTGGCAAATGACTTTCCCACGATCATATCATCAGTAAAATCTGGAGCTGGGATTGGACTTGATCCTCTCCTGACTCAGGTCCGGTGTCTATGGCAGCACTGCCCAGAACAGGCTGGCACGAGACCTGGCATCAGGAAGACTTGGGTAGTTGCACGATTGTGGTCAAGTCATTAAACTGGCCCAAGATTTTTAGTCATCATCTGTAATCTGAGCATAATAAAAGCTCCTCCCTGGTGAGGTTATTGTGTGGCCCAAATGAGATAACCTGTGTAAAGCACTAAGCAAACTTTACAATACTACAAAAAATAGTTCTCATTTGACTGGTTTTATTTTTTAATATGTTTATATATGTGTTGTATTATTATTCATTATATAGTTGCATTATGTAAGCAATATATTGTAATATATTACATAATTATATCAATACATTACATTGCATTTATTAGTGTTTATTTTATGATTTACCTTGCCACCTCCATGCCTTTGCTTACACTATCCCTTCTGCCTGAACCTCCCCACTTTTTCAGTTCTGTGTACTCAATCCTACCTATCTTCCAGTGATCAGTGGAGCTACAACCTCCCCCAGGAAGCCTTCCATGATCTCCCTTGGCCCTCCAGTTATAGCTGGAAATGACTCCTCCTTCCTCTGAATTCCTGCACTGCCCTTTTCATGTTCCAGGTCCAGCCTTTAGGTGATTATGCACAAATCTTTTCCTTCCATTAGATTCCAAGATCTTTGATGAGACCATGTTTTATTTGTCACCTTTTCATATAGAACACACAGACACATACACAGCCACACACACATACATACACACATAGAGACATATGCATATGCGCAGTCATACACATACAGGCGCATACACACATAACACACATACATTTATAAATAAACACATGAATGGGTGGATAACAGGTCAGTACTTTATGCCATGTAACAGTATACACATATATATGTATATATATATATATATATATATATATATCACATAACAATATAAACAAATGGGATGCTTAGAGACAGAGTGAAAATAAGCTTGGAGGTGGACCCAGTGTGACCCCCTCCTTTCGCAGATGAGAGGACAGGGAAGGGATCTGGGTAAGACTAACAGGAGTCACTATAAGACAGGATCCAAATCCAGGTCCTCCCTCTTGAAAGCCGGTGCTCTTTCTGTATTGGTCAGGAGGCAGAAGAAATGAGAGACTGAGAGAACAGACTGAGCTTTATGGTTTCTAGGAAAGCACAGTGTAAGAAAGCTGTTTGCCTCCATTTCCTCATTTGTAAAGAGGGGATAATAATGGCCTTTATCTCTAGGGTTGTTATGAGGATAAGACGAATGATATTTGGAAAGCACTTTACAAACTTAAAAGTAATATATATATAAATATATATTATATTTTTATAATATATAAAGCTAGCTCTTGTTGTTATTAACTGGAGACTACTAGTGGGTTTTCCTTTTTTTAATTCCTGCAATAGACTAAATGAACATGATGCAGAGAAGAAAACTTAATCTGGAAAGTGGCCCTGTAGTGACAAGATGGTTCCTAATCACAGGCGCCTGGGCTGCTGGCAGGGTGGTTGTCCATCCCAGGGACTCATCCCAAGGCATCTGGTTGGAATCTTGGAAGAGCTTTAAAGGGAAAGTGAAAGAGAGGGGTGAGGGTAATGCTTATTTGACTAGTGAGATGCTTTTGAGTGGAGTTCTGAACCTTGGGTTTGGGAATTTTTCAAATGTTTGAATAACTACATTTCAATAAAATTGGTTTCCTTTGTCATCCTATGTGTTTTATGAGGGGTCCAGAGGGGTTCACAGATGTCCCCAGGCTGCCTGCCCAAGGTGAAGGGGTTGGTGATGCCCGGATCGCACACAAGATGAAGAAACCTGCCTTGGAGAGTAGTGGGATTTTCCCTCATCACCTGCCTTTCGTCTGGTCTTTCTGCACTAGCATCAAAGGCACAACCATCCTTGGGAGTCTCAGTTTGCAAGCTGGGAGTTGTCCTGGACCCTGTCCCTCATCCCCCACCTCCTGTTAGTCTTGTCATTTCTTCCTCTACATGTCTCCCATGCATCCCATCTCTAATCTTACAGCCATGATCTCCTCATCACTCCTCACCTGGACCAATGTCATGGCTTCCTAACTGATCTCTCCCATTTGCCACTGATATGGCAAAAGCAGATGTCTGACCAAGTCATTCCCTCACTAGAAAAGAAAGCACCAATGCCCCTATGATACCTCTAGGATAAAAAGCAAGGGCCCTGTTTGCCATGTGAAGCCCTCTCCAGCCTAACTCGCACTGCTTTCCCAGCTTACCATGCCTTACTTCCTTCTGTGCATTCTGTGGTCCAACCAAATTGGCCCCCTCTGTCCCTCATACATGGCTGTACCTATCCCCTCTCCTGCAATGTGGCCCTCCCTCCTCCCCTCCACCCTTATGTTCCTCTGCAGCCTTTGAAGCTCCCTTTGGCCACCACCTTCTACATGAAACTTTTCTCAACTCCCACCAAACCAATTTCTAATGTGCCCACTCTGCTGAATCAAAGAAAAAGAAAACCCACCTTGCACTTACATTGTACATATTACAGGTGTCTTTTCCTACTTATTTATATGCAGGTGCATTGTCTCCTGGAGTAGAATGTGGATCTTTGAGTTCATTTGTCTTTGTTTCTCCAGAGCACAGCACTCAGACCATGGTGGGGATTGAACAAATGCAGGTTGGTGAATTGATGCCCCAGAAGGGCTTCTTGCTTGCTTAGGTCCAGGTCAGACTGGACAGCTACTCCAGTCCCTGCCAAGTGTGCAGTTCTATGACCCTGAGATCTGCTGAACTGTAGGGATATCATTTCAGGTTTCCCTGGTAAGCGCTTCATCAGCTCTCCAGGAGAGGAAACTTTCTTTGGAAAGAGTGTTTCTGGACTTTCCACTGCCTAGGCCCCACGTGGCCACTCAACACTCCCTCTGGTTTCAGGAGTCTTTGCTGGACTTTCTGCTCAGCCCAAGGAGGCCAGAGACATGCTCTCCTAGGCAAGGTCAGAGCTCGTATTCACCAGGCAAAATTCTCACATAAAATATTTATGTTTCATTTTCCTGGAAAAGAGATTTCTCTTAAACTAAATAAGAAAAAAGTTAAAAGGTAGTAAGACCTCTTTTTCAAAAAGATTTCAATGTGTGCCCAGTAATTTGGGCATCCGGGAAGCCACAGTTGGGTTTCACATCCATGCATGTAGCACCTCTGTATAGAGATTTATTGTGGGAGGAAAACTGTGGTCACAGCTATTTGCCAGAGATCATCACAACCCAGTTATGTACTAATGGGCATGAAGGCCTTTTCACTGCTGTGGCAACATTTCTCAACCCTAATATAACTTGGTGGTAAAATCATTCACATGTGTAAGTGGATGTAAATGGCCTGACCAGACCTGGGCTTTGCTGTGCCCAGATTCAAACGCTAGACAAGATTCTTTATTAGGATTTTGTTGAACATGGAAAAAAGCCTCCTAAAACTGAAGCGTCCCTGGATGGTCGTCTCACCTTTTCCAAGAACAAAGTGGCTGTGGTGGATTTTAGAACAGCAGAGAAGATGGTCCTCAGGTGAGGACTCTGGGCAAGGGATGCCCTTCAGAGCTGGTGGGCATTAATGACCATCAAGGCCAACCTGAGCCTGAGTAAGACTCCTTCACACCTGCCCCCTTCCTCCTCTTCTTCTCAAGTTCCCCCATCTTCTGAAATCTCATTCCTCTCTTCCTGCTCTGAGGCCCTGTGCCACTGCGGTCCTCTGAGCATTGTCAGTGCCATATCCCACACCTGGAACTCTTTCCTCCTCCTCATCTCCTCCAGGCCTTCCTGACTTTCTTCATGTTTTACCTAAAGTTGCACCTCTGCATGGAGCCTCTCCCACCCATCTGGGACTCTCCTGAATTCATCCTGCCTATATCTTGAGTGAATGTCATCTCCATCATTAGACTATTATTAACTCCTTGAGGGAAGGGGTTGCTTTTGCCTGCTTTGTGCCCCTGAATACTGTGCATGGTTCTTGATGCAGAGAAGCTGCTGCAGAAACTCTCTGAACAAACCCTTGATTCCCCCTTTGCTGTCTTCTCTGCCAGACTGGAAGTTCAGTCATTGCCTTGTCTTCTCCAGTCTTCACTCTCTGCCTGTATATTTCTATTGTCTACAAACTTGCTGAAGCTTTACCACCAAAAGTAAAAATAAAAACACGTTGGCTGGACTCTGCGTCTTCTTCAAGTGGCCACCCTGTACCTCTCCTTTTCTTAGTCTAACTGTTCCATGCTTTATGCCTGCCCTTGAGGGAGATGCTTTCTCTGCATCTGTCTGCCCTTTGCTAAAGGAGAGGCCTGGAGCAGGTGTGCTCTGAGACACTTTCCAGCTCTGCCTCTAGGATGCTGAGAGCCTACGACCCAGGAGAAGCTGTCTATGCTCACGGCCCTGCCTTCCAGTCTTCTCACTCATTCTTCAAGCCTTTGCAAACTGGCTTTTACAGTCAGTCCTTCACAACTGGGTCCATCAGATCTTTTCAGCCTCACTATACAGAAATGATTGTGCCTTCCCTTCTTTGTAATCCAGTCAAATAGACCTCTTTGTTCCTCACAGATGTCACTCTGTTCTCTATCTCTGTGCCTTTGCCCTGGGCTCCATGCCTGATGTGCACTCCCTCCTTACCTCCACCTTAGAGAATGTTTTTCCTTCAACTGAAAGGTTTTCCATAAAGACATTCCTAATCCCGCCAAGTGCTAGGATCTAACCCCCCCCCCTTTTTGAATTTTTCTGTTTGTTTGCATTTATCTTTATGGTACTCATTTAGGTACTTTTTGTCTCCTTCATTAGAATGTAAATGAAGATGTGACCAGAGAGTTGGAAGACCAGACATTTTCTCCAGGCTTCTTGACTCTCAAAAATGTAAGAAGTAACAGCCTGGTGAATCAGTAGCAGAGAAGCCTGATTGCTAATCCTCAATATGCTCACCCAGCATCCCTTTCACCACTAGCCCAGGGAGATATAACCCAATCTATGAATTGATGCTCTGGGGTCTGTCCAGTAATGCCCTTGCTGAAGCTTCCATAGTCTCTGACTACACATCTCACCCAGCTCTGCCCTCATTTCCCCAATCTGGTAGCAATCAATAGAATTAAACTCTGTCGGTGTTCATCCTGTCCTGATGTGGTGGGGAGGAGAAGGTCCAGGAAAGCTGAAGTGTGCCTTCTCTGGGGCAGAAGCCCCCAAACTAAATCAAAGACCTAAGGAACAAAGGGAATGGTAGCAGCGTGACATAATGGGAAAGGGGGAGCCTCATCATATCTAACGGGATCTGGCATCCAGCTGAGGCCAGTTTTGTCCACCCCATCCCCAAAAGAAGTTACTTGGAGCAGAGACTGAGGTGGATGAAAAATGAATTTCCCCTGAATGGGAGGATGCCGTTGAGACAGCTTTGAGGTCCAACCCACAAGGTATCTATCATCAAAGGAAATGGAGCTAGAGAATAATCAATAGGGTCATATATAAGGGTGAAAAAAAGACATAACTTATTGAAGATCTCAGGGGGAAGAAAACTCAAACTAAAGCCTTGAGGATAGCAGGGGAAAAAATAGGTGAAATGTTTACAACCTAAGGAAGATGTCCTCCAGGATGTGTAAATGAACCCAAACATCTCTGAAGAAATGTTGCAAGACAAAGGAAAACAAAACAACCCCCAATGAGGTAGAGTGCTCTGTGGCTTACTAAGAGAGGCTCTAGGTGAAATAAGAGCAGTGGGCAGCATTTATGGCCTCCACAGCAGGAATAATGAGGAGAAGAGAAGACAAGAAAACACTTGAATTCATGGTGACAAGTCTCACCAAATAAATACAAAAGAAAACAACTGATTGGAAATGCAAATGTATAGAATGGAGACCATTTAGAGGAAGAGATACAAGAAGTAATGTTAAAAGCATGATTTCCACGGTAACAAAACATCTGTATCTTAAGATAAGAAGCATGAAGAAAACTTAAGGGTCATAGGTGTCCCAGAAGAACAAAAGCAAAAAATCCGAAATACTGTAATTCAAGTAATAATACAAGAACACAAGAAACAAAGATGCCTATCAGAAGAATACACAGATAACCTTTTAAGGAAAAAACAAAAATCAAACAAACAAAAAAAGCCCAATATTGCCAATTCTCAAAGACTTAGTGATTAAATTGAACAATTTCAGTGACCAAAACAAATTATGCAAGTGACCAGGAAAAGGCCTTTCAATGCCAAGAAAAGGAAAGAAAATTTGAATAACACAAGGCAATTTTGTACCCACCGGAAGTTTCAGGAAGAAATGGAGTTTTGAAGAACAAAGGAGTTCATGATGCAGCCCAAGGAAACATACATTGCAAACCTGAGTCTAACCAGCAAAAGATGGATTTTAAATAAGAGAAGCATTTGAGGCACCCTACAAGAAAGTCAGGTGTGGGAAGATTATTTGCTTTGTAAATAACTCAGACAACAGAAACACAAGAATGATAAACAAAGATGGAAACCAGGGAAGGTTCAGACAACAAAGTGAACAATCACAGGAGATAGGGGGTGTGGGGACTAGAAACAAAAAGACACTCATGGGGATAAAAAAAGCAACCAAACAATGACAACAAAAAAAGAGGGACCAGAAGAGAGGTTTTTTTTCCCTAAAAGTATACAAGGAGACAAGAGAAGTTGAGTTTAAATGGAAGGACTGATGGTGAATGAATAGACTTCCAGCACCATGGTCTCAATGGTGAATTTGTACTTTTCATGAAGCTAAATCCAAGTATGGGGGGATATGTGAAAGGGGAGAGGGAAGGAAGAAGATGGAAGCCAATGTGAGGCTCCCTAATTAACTCAGTGCTGAACAATGAAGGGAAAATCACTCTTGTATGAGGAAGAAGGGGGCCTATAGAAGAGTTGGAGGGATGGTGAAGGAATGGATTGAAATAGGAGGGGAGAAAGGGGGAATCAGTAGTAGGATGGAGTCCCACTGAAGAACACTTCCTTGGTGGGGAGTGGGGAGAGCTATTCTGTAATAGGAAATGGGAACTTTATAAGGCTTAGATAAACCACTATTCCTGAGAATATCTTCCTTCTATTGACAGTATTTGCCACGGGAGAAAGGGAAGTGGAGTTCCTGGGGACAACAGACTTCCAGATGGTGTGAAGGCACGGACCTAGAGAGGAATTTTCATGGTCAATGGGGAAAATGACCACAAGAAAAGCAGAGGGTAGTAATGAACTGCACAATCAAGAACAAAGGGAAATTTCTACCATGGGGCCACACTTGATCCTCTTCTCTAGGAACAGAAATCTCTAAGAATGAGGCAGAGCAGAAAAAGGAGGAGGGGGGCAAAATCCACAAGGAAACTGTTGAGAGGAGGGAAAGCAGGTACCATTGAAGCTTGGTTGTTCTGGAAGGTCTGCCATTCTGCTCTGCCTGCAAATGCAACCACTTTCCTGGCCAGCTCCCAGCTCTCGGTCCTTCCTTCCCAGGGCTAGGCCATTGCCAGGGTTCTGTGCTGATTGTGGGTGAGTGTCCTCTGGCAAACCATCAGAGCTGAGCTTGGGTGTCAACATTTATGGGAGCCAGGCTGGGACAGCCAAGGCACATTGGACCCTTTGGGACTCTGGAAGTTGTCCTCCCAAGAAAGTGGGGGGGGGTGTCAGGAGAGAGAGGGCCTTTGCTTAGCTGTCAGCATTCTCCATGGCAACATAAAAGAATGCATGATTGTGGCTGTAGTCAGAGGGAGAGAGCCCTGATGACTTCATGCCCTTGGGGACCAGTCTAGGAAGCTTTCCCTTAAGGTCATGTATGAAAAATGTCTCTATTGCATGTTGATGATGATTGATGTTATAAATGGATAGCAGATTTCCAATCAATCCATTTAAGAGCATGTTGAGCTTCTCCATTCTGGACATTCTGGGAGGCACCTCAGGGTTCAGAGAGAAGGCAAGGGTTCTGTTCTCAAGCTTCCTAGAGCCATCTGGTTCAATGGAAGTCACTTCCTTCTCTGAGCCTCAGTTTCCTCATCTATAAAATGGGGGAAATATTACTTGGATGACCTCACAGGGCTGTTTTCAAAATATGGCAAGTATTTATTAATCCCCTACTATGTGCAGGGCATTTTACTGGAGAAAATGTACAGTGTAGACAAGCTACTTCCTCTGCTGCTGCCATTGCCACTGGGCATCTGCTTGTATTCATCCACTATGAATTTATGCCATCTTTGTTTTGATACATACATATTGTCTCCCCCATTAGAACATAAGTGTGCTAATGGCAAAGTAGGTTACATTTTTGTCCTTGCATCCCCAGTGCCTGGCACATAGTCGGTGCTTAATAATTGCTCATTGATTGATTGATGAATGGCCACCACTACTCATATCACAGACTTAAATGTGGGAGAGACCAGAGAAGATCAGCGCTTCCATTTGTGACATGCTCCCCTATTTAAGTATATCTGGGATTTCACCGATGGCGGCCCAGCTACAGGTGTACAGTTCCCAACCTGGACGTACTTTCGCACTGTCTGTGACTCTTTTCCGCAGAGGGTCTATCCAACTGACTGTGGGCCTTCCTCTGCTCCTTATTTCATCTTCACAACACTTCTGTGAGACTTGTAGCTCAGGTAGCGCTGTTCCCATTTTACAGACATGGCGATTGAGGGCCAGAGAAGCAATGAGACTTGCTCAAGGTTACAATGTCAGTTAATGACACGAACAGAACAGGAATCCAGGGCCAGGACTGTTTCCACTTGGTTTCATATTGGGAGGAAGGGAGCGACATAGAGAATTCAGGGACAAAGGGGAGGGGCTTGTACTACCTTTCTCCCTGCCTCCCTTCCTCTCTTTCCCTGAAATTCTCTGTACGTGTCAACCCTTTAAAGATTAATTCAAACATGGCCTCCTCCAACCAGACTCTGTCAATCTCCTGTCTCATTTTGCTTTCTATCTCTCCTGTGTCTTTACTGTGTCTTATAGTGATATGGCATTGCACCTTCACATACGTCCTCTGGCCACAGGTGTCCCTTCCACATTCGCTAGTCATGTGCACATACCAGGTGTGTGCCCTCCTTTGGCATTCTTTGCAGTTGGACAATCCAGTCTAGGTATACAGGATCTTTCCTCAGCACTCACTTTCCTGTGATCTTTGATTACACGTATTTTATTTTATAAATAAAAGGAACCTCACCAGTGGGGACTCATGGGCCATGGCTTTGTGTGGGGGCTGAGCCATGGAGTCCTTCAACCTGATTTAGCTTTTCTAGCAGACCAGGGGTGAAGGAGCAGCTCAGGTCCAAATTAGACATTGGCAGTTGTTCAGACCTCCCTGAGAACAAGCAGTGCCAGGACCCTTGTGGCAATGCTGCATTGTAAAGAACTCCAGGGTCTCAGAAACTCAGACCTTCCAAGCTGGATGGAGCCTATGCTGCCATCAGGAGTCCCCTGAACAACCTTCCTCACATGTGCCACACAGTCTCTGCTTGAATCCTTCAGTGATGGGGAGCTCACCATCTCCTGAGTAAGGAAAACTTCTAACACTGAAGTCATTAAGAAGTCATTTAACTGTCATTTGTCTCAGTTTCCCCAATTATAAAATAGGAATAATCAAATCAATCCCAGAGCTTTTTAAGGATCAGATGAGACAAGATGCATAAAGCATTTGGTACCGTGCCAGACACATAGTCAGGACTACAGAATGTTATCTTGTACTTATCTTGTATAAGATGGGAGGCACCTCCCTTGTACCTAGGATGCCAGGATGCTGGGAATGGACAGGGTTTGGAAGACAGACTTTGCTGTGTGTTGTGACCATTGCTCAACACCCTGATGATCTTCCAAGAGAGAAGGCAGATTATACACCCTCTTTTAATTCAAAGCAGTATTTAGTGAGCCTCTCTTAGGAGTAAGGCAACAGTCATAGGAGAGAAGGCAGCAGGGAGTGGGCACAGGGTCCTGGGCTGAAAACTGAAGCCAGCCTTTGCACCTGACTCACTGTGACCTTGGGAAAGTCACTTGCCCTCACTACCACTCAAGTTTTTTCCTCTGTTCAGTGAGACGCCCAGACTAATCAATAAACAAGGTCCTTTCCCTGAATCCTTTGCTCCTTTAACTTCTTGGTACAAAGGAGGCAACATGACCTGTTGGAAAAAACCCTGGTGTTGGTGTCAGGAAGCCCTGGGTCCATGGCCTGCCTCCAGCACTGAGCTGAATGTCCGGACCTCAGAAGGAAGGTTTTAAAAATTAATTCCACAAACAGTTATTAGGGACCTGCTCTTCTCAAGGCCCTGGGCTTGGGCTGGGGGCCATGCTGATATCCTGGCCCCCTTCTCAGCCAGCCTGCTTTGGGACTTTATAGATGGAGGATAAAATGTAAGGAATTCCAAACTGGCTAAGTCTACTCTGCAGGTGCAAAGTGCTGTGCACTCAGAATTGAAAAGGGAAGGGGAGTTACTATTGTTTGAGGAGATCCAGGAAGGCTTGAGGGGCCAGGCTGAGTTGGACATAGAGCCCCAGTAGGATCTCCCAAGGGGGCATATCAGGAGGACGTCACAGCATCAGGAAAGGCAAGGTGGTGGGAATGTCTGAATTTTAGAATTCATGTCCCAGGACCTCAAAATTGAGAGGAAGCTCAGCAGCAACTCGTCCAAGCTGGACATCAACAATCAGCTCCTTGACCACCTCCCTGACAAGCCATGGTCCCCTAGCCTGTTTGAACACCCCTCCTTATCCTGGCTGCCTTCCCCTGAATGCTATGGCCCCACGAAGCAAGCCCACTGCTTGGGCTGGGCCTGCTGAAGACAGAGCAGAATTCTTTCCAACTCCAGCCTCCATGCAAATGCTTTCCTGACCTCTTTCCTAATATAGGCTGGAGCTGGCTGGCCAGCTCCCTTCCCCCTGCATCTCTACTTATGTGAATTATAAACAGGCTCCTTTTTGGATGGGGCTCGATTAAAAAAATAAAACCAACAAGGATGAGCACAATCTTCATCTTCGTCCACGCCTCCCCTCCCCGGCCTGGCCATGAACCAGCCCCAGAAGTGGTTCACAGCTGGCCCAGAAACCTCATCTCCGAATGAGCCACAAAGATGCGTCAACGCCTGCCCCATGGAGAGAAGGCGCCGTGTCAGGACACAGGCTCCTCTTGCCTACAGACCAAAGCTGCTGTGAGTGCTGTGTGTGCCCAGGACTGCAGGCTACAACCCATTGCCTCGGCTGCCCCCATGGGCCTACTTCTTCAAAGCAACCAAGTCAATGTGGCAGGAGCCGCCATTTTGGAGGCCTGAGATCCGGCCTCTAACTCTCTGCTCTCAGGACACTTTCTGTAGAAGATACAAATCCTTGTAAGACCTGGGCATGCCAATGCTTCTCTGCTCGAGCCTTGGCAGGGCACAGGACAGTTCTGTCATTCACCAGCAGTGATGGCAAGTTGCTGGAGGCTTAGGGGTCAGAGGGCTCAGGGCCGGCAGGTCTTGAATTTGGGAAACCCTAAGGGAGAGTTCCTGCTGTCCGTCTGACTCCCTAGAAGACCTGGGATAGGTCCTCCCCCTTCTTGCAGCCTCAGTTTCCTTCTTTTCACAATGATATCTCCTCCCTGGCAGTCCTAATGTTCTCAGACATTATGGCAACACATGAGAGACTTCTTGGTGTGGAGGTTAGACAACCAGGGAGACCTGGGTTTGAGTCCTGCCCCCGACAGACACCCACAGTGCTGATGGGGAATCTCTTATGCTCTGCAACTTTGAACTCAGAGGTGCAAAGATGAACCCCAGGCCCAGCCCTCCCCCTATGGTCATACATCTCACCCGTACTGAGACCTAAACACAAAAAATGCATTCCACATGTTGTTGTGCTGCCGTGTCTGGCTCTTCATGACCCCAGGGACCATGCTGCTCAGGGGTTTTCTTGGCAAAGGTACTGGAAGGGTTTGCCACTTCCTTTTCAAGCTCATTTTACCGATGAGGAAACTGAGGCAAACAAGGTTGGATGACTTGCCCAGGGTCACACAGCTAAGAAGTGTCTGAGGCTGGATTTGAACTCAGGTCTTCCTGACTACAGGCCCTAAACTCCAACCAGTGTGTCACCTAGCTGCCTCCTCCTACAATATGTATTATACAGTCCTGAATACAATAAAAGGAAGCATTTAAAGAGGTGCCCACAAATGCAGGGTGCTGGGGAAGGGCAGCCTCTTGGAGGCGGGCCTTTCTTTACTTAGCCCCTCTGGTTATCTTGGTCCTTACGCAGGACTGTGTGTCAGTCATCTCCCAGGAAGGTCCTGCCAAGCTTTGGCTGTAATGGTCTAGACCTCCAAGGACCAGGGAAGCCTCAATGGTTATGGGACTGTGAGTCATGGGATGTCATGTCCCCCAAAGGACAGCTGAGAGGCAGCGACGTGTGACCAAGGATTAACCCAGAGAGCTGTAATTTCCCACCGTCCCTGGAAGACGGGCCTGTGGGGATCAGATGAGGTCAGTCTATTTGTCTGGGGTCACACGGCTGGCAAGCGGGAGTTTCAGCTGTACCGTGAAAACTGTCCAAAGGCTCCAGCCCACCTGAGGCTCTGGGCTCCTGGAGCCTGAGGAGAAACTGTGGAGATAAAGCTGGCCAGGCCAGCATTGCTATCCACTCTGTCTCAGGCCAGAATTCAAAAGGGAGGACTATGAAAGCCTAAGGGGAAGGGCTCCGGGCCTGTCTTCCCCTCCTCCCTCCATCCCATCCTAAAGCTGTCCATGCCCCAGCATCCCGCCCCAAGGCTCTCCAGACTCCCAGAATGGGGATGTCGGCTCCACATGTCACATCCTCTGCCCAGTCTTAACTCAGGCCCCCTACTCCTCACTCTCCTTGCTGGCCAGGCTGCCCCTTGGTGTCTCCTCCCCAGATGGACCAGGCATCTCCCCACTGGCAGTCTCTCCCCTGGTGCAGGAAGCCCTCCCTTCCAGCAGCTCAGGGCCCCAGGGGCCATGCAGCAGCTGGATTTCTGAGGATGGTTTGTGCCTGTTCTGATCAGGGCTTTGCTGCCCTGCATGTTTCTAGGCCTCATCACAATGCGTTTAGGATAAAGCTAATGGGAGTTGGGTTTTCTCAGATCTGGACGTCCATGCCAAGGCTCACAGAGAATTCTCACTCAAGGTTACATAATAAAACTTGATGGACTCAAGATTCAGAGCGAGCCACGCTTTTGGACGTGGGAGATGGGAATTCGCTTCGCTTGATCACATGTATGTGATCCTGGGGTTTTCTTTCCCAATTTTTCCCTTTTAAAAGTCAGCTGGGGAGGGAGGAGAGAAAATAAATGCATGTTTGTTAGGAATTAGAGCAAAAATGAAAGATCGGAAAGGTTACCCAGCTGTAACCATCAGGGCCGCATTTAGACTCAGGCCTCCAGATTCTGGCTCTGCACTTCCACTAATGCTCTATAAAAGGCCTGCTTTGGGTTGGAGGTTGTAGCTGCTTATTTCAAGTCAGATACTTCTAGAGAGAGCTCTGGAGAGAGTCTAGATGCGTGGGCCTTGGGACCCAAACGTGAGCTTCCTACACACTCTGCCTGGTGCTCTTTCTCAGCTGAGGATGAGGTCTAGGACGAGGGACAGGCCAGGATGAGCTGCTGGGAGGACTTGGTGATCTCGGCCTCTTTGTGGCTTTTCCAGCTCAGTTCTGTGATGGGCCTGACTGTTCTGGCAGGTGCTGTGCTCACGGGGAGGAAGGGAGCTCCCATGGAAGGTTGGCTTCCAAGAGAAAGAAGGTTGCCCTTAGGATCTCAGGGTATGAATGTAGAGGAACCTTGCAGGTCAGCTAGTCCATGCCCCTCGTTCTGTATATCATGGGCTCTAGGGGCCCCAATTTCCCCAGCTTTCAGCCCACCCCCCATTCCAGCTTCTTTTATAGAGACCAAGAGGGAACTGCACATCACATGTGAGCCAGTAAAGTGAAACAGAAAGCAGCAAAATGCAAGGAAAACCACGAAGCCCTGAGTCAGCCCACCACAGACTGGCACACAGGTCAGTGGGGAAACAGGAAGACTACTCTTCTCCCTCCAGGAAACCCCAGGTGCCCGGGTGAGAGCAGGGCCGCCATGCCCAGGAAACCCCAGGTGCCCGGGTGAGAGCAGGGCCGCCATGCCCAGGAAACCCCAGGTGCCCGGGTGAGAGCAGGGCCACCATGCCCTAAGGCTGGGGTCTAGAGCAGTTCTTCGGCAGCTCCTGCCCCTTCTCCAATGGGCCTTGGTGCTGCCAGACTCCCCCACTCACCACTCTCTTTCCTTTTTTTTACTAAATTATTTTTAATTAATTAATTAATTTTTATTTTTTCCCAGCGCTTTAAAAAATTTATTTATTTTTAGTTTTCAACATTCATTTCCACAAAATTTTGAGTTACACTTTTTTCTCCCCATCTTTCCCCTACCCCCACCCCAAAATAGCAAGCCTACTGAGTACCTCCTTCCCCCAATCCATATATATATATATTCTCTTCAACTATCCTCATACTGAGAAAAGTTTCATAAGTTACAATTATAATTTTTACATTTCAACTTTAATAAGTTCCTTATGATTTGTTTTTCCTGTTTACCTTCTCATGCTTCTCTTGCTTCTTGTATTTGAAAGTCACATTTTCTGTTCAGCTCTGATTTTTTATCAAGAATGCTTGAAAATCCTGTTTTGCTGAATTACCATATTTTCCCCTGTAGCACTATATTCAGTTTTGCTGGGTGGGTGATTCTTGGTTTAAGTCCTAGCTCCTTTGACTTCTGGAATATCATATTCCAAGCCCTTCAATCCCTTAACATAGAAGCTGTAGATCTTGTGTTATCCTGATTGTGTTTCCACAGTACTAAAATTGTTTCTTCCTGACTGCTTGAGTATTTTCTCCTTGACCTGGGAACTCTGGAATTTGGCTATATTATTCCTAGGAGTTTTCTTTTGGGTCTCTTTTTCAAGAGGTGATAGGTGAATTCTTTCAATTTCTATTTTGCCCTTTGGTTCTAGAATATTAGGGCACAATTTTGCTTGATAATTTTTTGAAAGATGGTGTTTTATCTCCCTTGTAAATGTAAATTATCTCTCCTGGTTCTATTTTCCAGGTCAATG
Organism: Petaurus breviceps papuanus; assembly: GCF_028583685.1. Classification (NCBI taxonomy): domain Eukaryota; kingdom Metazoa; phylum Chordata; class Mammalia; order Diprotodontia; family Petauridae; genus Petaurus; species Petaurus breviceps. Next base: position 2,781,930 of record NW_027186377.1, read on the forward strand.
GTTTTACCAATGAGATATTTCACATTGCTTTCTATTTTTTTTCATTTGTTTGGATCTGTTTTATAGCATCTTGATTTCTCATAAAGTCATTAGCTTCCAATTGCTCCAATCTAATTTTGAAGGAGTTATTCTCTTCAGCGAGTTTTTAAAATTCCTTTTCTGTCTAAAAAATTCAGCTTTTTAAGGCACATTCACTCTTCACTGGCTTTTTTGGGTCTCTTTTGCCATCTGAGTTAGTCTATTTTTTTAAGGTGTTATTTTCTTCAGTGTATTTTGGGTCTCATTTAGCAGGCTGTTGCCTTGCTTTTCATGATTTTCTTGTGTCATTCTCATTTGTTTTCCCAATTTTTCTTCCACTTCTCTTACTTGCTTTTAAAAATCCTTCTTGAGCTCCTCCATGGCCTGTAACCAATTTATATTTTTCTTGGAGGCTTTTGATGCAGGAGTTCTGACTTCACTGTCTTCCTCTCACTCCATGCCTTGATTCTTTTTGTCCCTAAAAAGGGATTCTATGGTCTGTGCTTGCTCATATTGCAAGCCAATTACTTACCTTTTGATCTCTTTGCCATGGTAGAACTCTGCTTCCAGAATGGAGAGAGCTTTGTCCCAAATCGCTGAGGTTTTCACAGCTGCTGGAGCTATTAGGAGGGTGCCCTCTCTACAGCCCTCACAAGCTCTGGCTCACTGGCCACACACCCCAGGACCACCACCCAAGACCATGATCCATATCCAAGTTCAAAGCAAGAGCCCTTAGCCTCTGAATGGTCGCTTGGTCCCCCTAAGATCTGCCGGCCAGGAGCTCCAGAGGCATCCACGTGGTAAGACTGCCACACCTCTGCCACTTCTCGCCCCTGGGGCAGGGGATGGAGTGGTCTCTTCCGTTCCCCCCCCCCCAGTTCCAGCAGAGTCCACACTGACATTTTACTTTGTCTTTGGCGTTTATGGGTTGAGAAGTCTGGAGACCTCCATAGCTACTGGTGATTCCCTCTCCTGAAGTCTGCTCTGGTCACGGCTGGTTGGGGCCACCCTGGGGCCAGAGCAGTGCAGCTCATACAGGACTGTGCTTGGCTCCCAGTGCAGTGCGATAGACCCTTCCTGTCCACCTGCCAAGCTTCCTTCAGGGGCAGATTTGTTTCTCTCTTTCACTTTGTGGGTTCTATAGCTCTAAAGTTTGTTTAGAATCATTTTTTACAATGTATTGGAAATGATTGGAGCAGGAGCCCATGCCAAATTTGTGTTTCTACTCTGCCATCTTGGCTCTGCCCCATCCCTTTTTCTTCTTCAGGGACATCCAGCCTTTCCACCTAATTATTAATTTGTGTTCCAGTGATCACTCTTAGATTTAGGTAGCTGTAGGCCTGCAAAGCATTGGATCCTTATGCATCTGGGAGAGAGGTACCAGTATTACCCCTATTTTACATAAGGGGAAACTGAGGCAAACAGTGGTGAAGTGACTTGCCCAGAGTCACTCAGCTAGTGTCTGAGCAGGATTTGAACTCAGATCTTCCTAACTCAAAGTCCAGTGCTCTGTATATTGTGTCATTTAAAATTAAGTTTTATGTGTGGTCCTCATAGAAGAAAACCCATATCCATTCAGAAAGAATAATAGGATGGAGAGGCAGAAGGAACTTTAGACTCTTCTGGTCCAAACCCTTTGGAAGATGAAGTCTAGGAAAACAGCAGCCACAGGCATATGGATCCACATTTTGGAGGTGAGGAAGCAGATTCATGGGGGCTGTGAGACCCTGGGAGAGTCAAGACTTGAACTCAGGGCTTCTGACTCCAAATTCTGTGCTCTTTCCCTGAGGGCTGAGTCAGAGCAGGACTGGCAGCAAGGCCAAATTGGGTACAGGGGGCCAGTGAAGCCATGAGAATCCTGGTACCATCACTGAGGTTGGTCTACTTGCTGGGAAGTATCTGCCCTGGTTCAGAAAGGGTCCTGAACTCTTTGGCCTCAGCTGTCTGGGGCTGGAATTTTATGATGGAGCCATTGGAGAATCCAGGAACCTGAGTACCCTGTGTGACATATTTATGATGGATTCCTCAAGGGACAAAGTCACAGCAGCCTAGAATCTGAGATCCAGTGGGGCTCTCAGCAGCCTCCAGCCCAACGTATACACCCAAGGGATGCCCAGTATAATTAGGGTCATGAAGCCTTTATTTGAAAAGTTCTAGTGAGGAGGAACCCACCAGCTCAGTGGTAGCCCTTGCCCCTGTGCTCTGACCATCAGGAAGCTTTGCCAGATATCATTTCCAAATGTTCACCTTCCTTCATTCCCAGGTCTACCCTTTGGGGATGAAGCAGGACATGGTGAATCAGTCTTCTACATGATAGCCCTTAAGTTCTTGACTATCTCTTTTTGGATCCTGAGGCAGCCAGGTGGCCCAGTGAATGGAGTGTTGGGCTCAACCTATGGCATGATGTGGAGACCATTCACAATTCTGGACCTGAGGATCCTGCAGATAATAAACACCCTTCTTGAACCGTGGTGCCCAGAGCAGAGTGTGTGCCTCCATCTGACATCTGGTTAGGGCAAAGCATGATGGAATCATCACTTTTCTCATCCTGGACTCTGCCCTTCCTAAGGAAGCCCAAAAAAGTTAGTGCTACATCAGATTACTGACTCACATTGAGCTTGCAGCCCACTAAAATCCCCAGATCTTCTTCAGAACAATGCTTCCCCTATCTCATACTGTTGCGAATCTAAGTCAAAGGGTCTACATTTATTCCTACCAAATTTCATCTAATCAGATGGAGCCCAATGCTCAAGCCCATTAAGATCTACTTGGTCCGGGACTTAGCACAGTGTCTGGTGCTCAAAAAATGCTTATTGGTTGATTGACTGATTGGTTCCTGGCTTCATCATTCAGTATGTTAACCTTTCTCCCAGCTTGGTGTCACTGTCACACCTGATGAGTGTGCCCTCTGAGCCTTTATGACAAAAAAGAATGCCTGAACTTAGGGTCATGACAGAGATGCCCATGTGCAGCCACTGGAAAGGCTCCCTCTCAGACTTGGGGGTGGCTGCTGATGAGTGGACTTTCTGGAGAAAACACATATTGTGTGAGTGTGTATGTAGAGTTGTGCATGTACGTGTTCGATAGCAGTTCTCCACAAATGCAGTGGAGGGGTTTGGTCAGTCATTATTTCTAGGCTCATATTTTCTCTTTGACTCAATTTTTAATCATCGGAAACTCTTCGTCCCTTTCTGAAATCTATCATAACTAATAAATCACTTAAACTTCATATTGTCATCAAAGTGAAGCAGTTTGATTCATAGAATCATGACGATGTCAACACTGTCATCCTGGCACCCCCTGGGACAGACATCTGCCAGAGTGAAGCCCCATTCACTGCTTGCTCTGTGGGAGATCAGCTCTCTCAGAGAAGAACGAGAAAATCCTATTGTTGAATATCACTGGTTATCTTTTGACTCTGTGGCTACAGAGCAAGGAAATGAAACTTCTCCAGACACTTGCAAGGGAAGCAGGTGAATAGACACAGGATGCACATGGCCCCCTTTGTAGCAGCAACCACACTGGCATCCCCAGGATGGCTGCTAGCACAGGTCCTTAGATCTGCTTTACTAGTCAGCACCCTGAACTTCAGAGAAAATCCAAACAAAGAAAATAGAGAAATAAAGACCAACAGACAGGACTTCTAACTGTCTGAGAAATTAGCACAGATCAACAGACAGATCCACCTGTGACCAAGGCAATACATACATAGTTACCAGAGAGAGAAGAACCAAACTCTTGGTTTTTCAAAGCTGGGGGGCTCCTTAACAGCTAGTCAGAGTCTCATCTGGTCAAATCCCTCTTGACTCAGTGCTTAACCAGAAATTAACAAGTGGTGTGAAAGCCTTCCTACAAGCAAGCCTCCCCTAAGCAAGCTTCCCTTAATGGGCTCCACATGAGGCCTATGAATGGGTAGTGCAGATCTTAAATCCCATTCACATTACACCCTGGAAGGAGGACTGTATTAGAGCTGATGCTGGGCTTCTCCCCTGGATTAGATACTCAATAATCTTAGGCCCCTACCCATATTAGCTCCCCACACTACATTCACTTTCTTCAGCTAAGCATAGATAACTATTCATTCAGTTGCATCTATTGCCTTGAGGGTATAAGACATTAATTCCTGCCTAGTATTGGGAACTGGAATGGAAACCACACAGGGATGTGACCATGTTTTCCCTTTTTCCATTTGCTACAATATTCTCTTGTCTTCCTTCCTCTATACTTACTATAAAGTGAGTAGAGCTGACAGCCCTTCGGCCTCACTAATTTCCCATCTCATTTCTTTGATCAACTAGTCCTGGACATATTGATACTGAAGACAACCAGTAGCATCTCTGGTACTAGCAGTACCTGTATACCCAGACTCTGTGGTCTTTCTGTACTGGTGCTTGTTTCGAGATGGGTCACTATGGCCTTGCAATGTCAGCACAAATATCACTCTAGTACCATTTACACAACAGTCCCTAGGATTGACTCTAAAATTCAATTTTGACAATATGGAACATTCAAGGCAGTGATCTGTTATTGTAGATACGGTAATTAGCTTATGCTGCATAGAGAGGATTTTCTGTGGGCTTTCCAACTTCCTGTGGATTCTGTTTCTGGGTCTAGAACCACAATGGGGTCTTAACTGAGTTTCTCCTCTGGAAAGCTCAGAATTATCTTATGTGTCTACAAGCTATGAGTATGAGGTAGGTGCCAGACCTGAGCCAATTATAAGCATCTGTAATGGAAATGCAAATTTAAAGATCTTCCCAGCCCCTAGGTCCTTTCATAGGCTTAAGAGACTCTGAGTACCTTCCTTGATTTGAAAATGTACTCTGTCCCCTAATAGGCTGAATGGGTCACATGGAGCCTTTGTCAGGAGGCTTGGTTTTCAGGAATGCCCACACCTTGATTCTGTGTGATTGGGCAGTGGGTCAAGAGGGTGGTTATATTCTCTGACCCAGGAGAAGGCTATATAATCCCTGATGTGAGGCTTTGCTTTGGGGGCTCACTTTGAGAAGTGTTGTGTGATTTTACCAGATGAGACTCTGGGCAGCTGTTGAGAGCCCCCCGGCTTTGAAAAACCCAGATGTTGATGTTTTCCTCTCTGGTCAGTTTGGAAGCCTGTTTGCTTGATCTGTTTCTCTGTCTTGTAACTTCTGTCTGTATACTCTGAGGTTCAGGGTGCTGACCTTTTCCCCCTGAACTAGGTAAACTATATATATATATTTGATTTATTAAAGTAAGCTTGTTAACCCATTTTGAGTTGTTTTCCTTTAGAAAAGCAGATCTAAGAACCTGTGTTGGCAGCCACCCTGGAGATTCTGGGGTGCTTGCTACTACAGCATCCAATTTTTCTAAATTGACTATGGAGCAGTCTTCATATTGCAAACTTCAAGAGTCTTTGTGGAGGGTTTTCCCCTTCTCAGTCAGGCTAAAAAAGATGGCTAAAGCTGCCATATGTGGCCCTGATGGGATAGCCACACAGGACTTATCTATTTTTGGGGAGAGAGTGTCCAACCCAGAGACTCATTGACCTGAAAGCTGCCCTCAGCCTCATCATCCTGTCTCCTATGGCCATGAAGAAATAGAGATCTTCCATGTGGGAAAGCCTTGTGGAGATTGGGAGCTGTCCACAGCTGAAACTCATTCCAACTACTGACATGGCAGAGTTGGGACTATATATAACACAGGGCTCAAAGAGTGTTAACACACTCATCACACTCAGTAATTCTGCACTTCTCTGTCCAAGATCAAACCTTTTTTGGGAAAGTTTCTTTAAAAGTAAAATCTTATTGACACCTTTGTCTTGACACCATCTAGATTTCCCATGTATCCCTTCCCCTTACCCCTCACAGAAAGACATCCCTTATAACATTAAAAAAAAGAGAGAAAAAATTAGCAAAGCAATGAGAACATTGAAAAATGTTACAATATATGCCATGTTCCACTCCCGCATCTGCATAGGAGTGTGGGGACAGGAAGAAAGGGCAGTGGCGTCTATTTGCTTGTTCTTTACAAATTCACAACATTATTTTGTGGTTGTGAGTCTTTCCATTCGCATTATTGTCATCTTTGTAAATCTTGTTTCTGGTCTCTGTTGATTTCTCTACATCAGCTCATCTAAGTCTTTTTGTGCTTCTATGCATTCATCACATTTACTGTTTCTTACAGAATCAGAACATCTCATTATATTTGAGAACCATGCTTTGATTACTCCCCAGGACATCCCGTCTTCATTTCTTCCCTTCCCTTACCCCCCATTTCTTACCTGCCCCATGAATCCAATCAGTCTTGAGTGGCTAACCTAATGGCTTCAATTCTGAACTCACTGCCTGCCATTCACTTTTTTGCTTTTTCTTCATTGTGTGTGTGTGAGAGAGGGATATAGAGAGTGAGACAGAGAGACAGAGACAGAGAGAAAAGAAGAGAAGAGAGGAGAGAGGGGAGAGGGAGAGAGGGAAGAGAGAGACAAAGACAGAAAGACAGAGAGAGAGACAGACAGAGAGAGAGACAGAGACAGAGAGACAGAGACAGAGACAGAGAGAGCCCATGAAAATTGGCTCTTTTGCTCCAAAAAGCCTCTTGCTACTGTCTCCTGAACATGCTCCCATTGCAGAACACCCTACCCTTATTTACCCTGTTTCTGGCATCAATTTTGCTTCAAGTAGCTGCTGCTTGAGTTGTTTCATATCTCCTGGCCTTAGTTTCCTTATCTGCAGAAGGGGAAGCAGATGGTTAATTGAAACAATCCCTGGATTTTGCATCAGGGCCCTAGCTTAAGGTTCTACCTCTCCCACTTGAACCATGTGGCCCCCAATTACTTTACCCTGTGAGACCCACTTTCCTCATCTATAAAATGACACTCACAGTGTCTGCACCCTATGTCTCACAGCGCTACTGTGAGCAGGGATTTTGGTAGCTCCATTCCCTGTGATGGATCTGTCATGCTCTCTAATCATGGATGTTTCCCAAGGCTCTCTCCCTCTCCATCTCTTTCATCTCATCTCATCACCTCCCATGGGTTTAATGATCATCTCTCTGTAGATGGTTCCTGGAGTGGACACCCCACAGATATTTCAAGCCCAACGTGCCCAAACCCAAGCTCAGCTTTCTCCCTAAGCCCCCTCCTCTTTGGAGCGTCTCTGTTATTTTGAGGCTCCCACTCTTCCCTCAGTTGCCCAAGCTCATGATATCTGCCTTTGCCTCGCTTCCTCATTCTCACCCACTCCATTAACTGGCCTGTGGCCAAACCTCATCCTTGCTCCTCACCACTGCTCTTTTCCATGGGCCATTCTTCCCCTTCCCAATGCCCCCCACCAGGCACCCAGTGCCACTTTCCTGGCTGGCTCTGCTGCCCCACTCACTGGCCTCCCTGCCACAAGTCTCTCCCATCTCTGATGCATTTTCTGCTCACATGTCTAATTGTGCTTCCTACAGCACAGGTCTGACAGTGTCCCTTTCCCATCCAAACCCAGAGGCTCCCTATCATCCCCAGGGACGAAGGGAAAATCTTGTTAGGTTTTTAATGTTGACCTTCCTGACTCCTGGGTCCTTTAGCACTTTGCTCATCTCTGTACGTTGTATGGTCCAGACATATGAGTTGCCTGCTGCTCCTCCCATAGGAATCCCCATGTCCTGTCTTTGGGACTTTGCACGGTCTGGCCTCTTGGTCTGCAATACTCTTCTTCTTCACTTCTGCCTCAGCATATCTGTCATTTCCTTCATGTTCCAACTGAAGTGGCACCTTCTGAAGGAGACCTTCCCCGCCATCCCCTGTCTCCTGGAGGAGAGCTCCTTCTAGCTCCTCTGTATGGATTTTGTATGTATTTATTGACTTCCCCATTAATATAGAAAGTCCCTTTGAACCAGGACTAACTTACATGTGGGTGCTGTGTGCCTGAGTGCATGTGTGTGCATGTGTGTATGTGTGTGCATGCGTGTGTGTCTGAGTGCATGTGTGTGTGTGTGCATGTGCGTGGGTGTGTGTGTGTGCTGGCCTTTCTTTGTATCTCCAATGCCTGGCATAGTGCCTGCCACACAGCTCTTCAGTCCTCATTGATCAATCAACTGATTGCTATAGAAAGATGAGTTGCTATCAACAGCCTCCCTGGGGAGCCTCAGTTTCTCCTCTAAGGTGTGGAGCTTGGAAGAGACAGTTTCCCAGGTTACTTCTAGCTTTGTATCCTTTGATTCTGATGGAGAAGTTACTGCATGTTCAGGAGAAGTCATGGGATATGATGCATGCCCCATTGGAGGTCAGGTTAGGAGGTGCAGACTCACCAGAACTTTCCCATGGGCCTGGTGCCATGTCCTCACCACAGCTGCAGTGAATGGTGCATGCTGGCCCATCCTGGCCTCTGAGGCAGCACCCGCCCCCACTTCATCTCTCACCATAAATGGCCTGCTCCCATCGTCTGCACTCCCAGCTGGCTGTGGCCGTCATATTTCATTCAACGACCTCTCAGTGAGGCTCACATCCCGGGAGCCGCCCGGCCTAATGTAAATACTGGGAGGAGCCTCGTTCCGTCTGCTGAGAACATGCAGTAGTTCTGTGGAGCCTTGTCTAAACTGGCCGGCTGCTTGGAGGTGAGTTTGGGAGGTAAATGAACTGTCTGGCTGCTCATCTTGGCAGCTGAACTTATTAGTGGGAGGTGGCAATAAAGAGATCACGAGCAGGCCCAAGATTGTTTACTCAAAGCTGCCGCCAAATGGCCAGGGAGAACAGATATGAATCATGGCCTGTCACCGCTGACAGCTTCGGACAGCTCCTAGCTCGCTCCTGTTCAGTCGCCTCCAAGAGAGGGGCTCGCAGATTGGGGAGTTTATGGACTCGCTATTGAGAGATGCCGCCTGTTGTCAAGATATCCAGTTGGGGACCCCGTCTCAGACATCACCCAGCAGGACAAAGAGATGGACAGAGGTAGAGGTGGGGGTATTGTCCTGATGGCAGCCAGTGCTTAGATGCCCTCCTCCAGAATCCCATCCACATATCATCTGGACCTTTAGGTACTTCTTTGATGGTAAATCAGGGCCACTTGAGCCCGGGACCACATCTGGGCTGGTTCTTCTATTTTTCCAGACTTGTCTCAGACACCTTTTGCTTGGATGAGAGCCCTGTCCCTGCTTGGAAAATGGCAATGAGGAACTTGGTGCCCAAAAGCCAGAGGCCATGAGTTCAGCCAGCAGCCAAAACACTTCAGCATTGTCTGGCCGATTCCATCTCTCTCTCTCTCTCTCTCTCT
>NW_027186377.1:2791280-2796132 GCF_028583685.1 Petaurus breviceps papuanus
CACACACACACACATCTCTAAGGACACAGGAGGCCTTAGCCAAGACATTCAAACTTCTTTTACTGATCCAGAAAACCCATGCCCTGGCTCATAGCATCACCAGTCTACCACCAGAAGGAGTTTAGAAAGAGAATAGGATTCAAATATGACCAATTTAGAGCTAGAAGTGACTAGAGGGGCCAGGTTGTCTACACGCTTCATTTTAAACGTGAATCTGGGACCCCAAGACACCAAGAGCTTTGGCCAAAGTCGTTGAGTGGCTGAAGAGCTGAACTGGATTCACATCCACCCCATGACTCTAAAAGCAAGATTCTGCTTGCCCACCATGTTGCCTCCCAGCACACATTAGCTTTCTTGAGCTGGGAGAAGCTAGGCCTCTAGACCAATACGGAAGAACTTCTCTAATACTCACTGATTATTGCAGAATCTCTTAACTCAGCCTTTTCTGAGCAAAGGCAATCTTGCTCTCCATGCTGGCCCCTTCCTATCTTTTTGTCTTGTTATGCTTGACTCCTCTCCACACACTCTAAGCTCCAACACTAAGACCCAGCACCATTGGCCTTGCTGTTCCCTCTGCCTAGAATGTCCTGCTGCTGACATTGCTCTGTTTGTCCCCAGTGGATGGCATTCCCTCTCTCTCCTCACCTCCACTTCCTGGTTCCTTTCAAGACTCATCTTAACTCTGTCTTCTGCAGGAGGTTTTCCCAGGTTCCCCAGCTGCTAGTGCCTTCCCTGCTCAGATTACCTTCCATCTCTCCTGTATGCATCTTACATATGATTTTCATCTTCCCTCCCCTCTTAGTGTGAACTCAGGTAGAACAAAAGCTGGGGTGTGTTTGTTTTCCTTTGCTCTTTCTTTGCATCCCGGCCCATAGGATTTACTTAATAAATGCTTTCTGACCTTGGAATATTGATGACTACAATTTCATTAAAATCATAAGGAGGGTCTGAGCTTTGTCATTTGGGAGGCTTTGGTGCTTGCTATTCTGGTCCACAATGAAATACTGGCCCACAAGACTGACTGGTGATGGACAGTGCTCGGTCAGTCCATCGGACCTTGGGATGTGGCTGTCTGCTCCCGCTCGTCTCCCTGCCTTTCCAGCTTAGATGACTCTCACCTACAGCTTTCCATCCATTATTTCAACAATTGCGTGGATACATGATTTCAACTGATGTGGACGCTGCCCCTGCACTGGTGGTGACAATTCCTCTAAACTTTCTCTTGCTCTGGGATTCGGTCCCATATGTTGTCCTGTGAATCTGAGCCTTTGGCAGAACTTCAGGAGGGGGGAAGGTTGGGCTGGGTGAGCGATGCACTCCTGAGAGGGAATGGAGGAGCCAGAAGGGGAGGCAGAGTGGAGAGCATCAGGGTTAAGCTCAGTAGAGGAATGAAAAGGACTGAATTTCGTCATGAAAATATACAACAGCCTGTCAGGACAGAAACAGGAAGCTGTTGATGAGTTAGTGGAGCAAATCAGCCATTGGATTCAGAGGCCTCATGCATTTATGGGAGGCTTTGATTATCCAGACATTTGCTGGAGTTTCTCTCTCTCTCTGTCTCTGTCTCTTTCTCTCTCTCTCTTTCTGTCTGTCTGTCTCTTCCTCCTCCCCTTTCTCTCTTTGTGACTCTCTGTCTGGCTCTCTTTCTCTGTCTCTGTCTTTCTCTCTCTCTCTGTCTCTCTCTCTCTGTCTCCGTGTCTCTCTGTCTCTGTCTCTCTTCCTCCTCCTCTTTCTCTCTCTCTGACTTGCTGTCTGGCTCTCTCTCTGCTTCTGTCTCTGTCTCTGTCTCTCCCTCTTCCTCCCTCCCGCCCTCTCTCTTTCTCTCTCTCTTTCTCCTCCCCTTTCTCTCTTTCTGACTCTCTGGTTCTCTCTCTGCTGTCTCTCTGTCTCTCTCTGTCTCTGTCTTTCTCTTTCTCTCTGTCTCTCTTTCTCTGTGTGTGTGTGTGTCTCTCTCTGTCTCTGTCTCTCTGTCTGTCTGTCTCTCTTCCTACTCCCCTTTCTCTCTGACTGTCTGGCTCTCTGCTTCTGTCTCTGTCTCTCTCTCTGTCTCTGTCTCTCCCTCTCCCTCCCCCCTCTATTTCTCTCTCTCTTTCTCCTCCCCTTTCTCTCTTTCTGACTCTCTGTCTGGTTCTCTCTCTGCTGTCTCTCTGTCTCTCTCTGTCTCTGTCTTTCTCTTTCTCTTCTCTTCCTCTCTGTCTCTCTCTTTCTCTGTCTCACTTTCTCTCTCCGTCTCTCTCTGTCTCTTTGTCTGTCTTTCTCTTTCTCTCTGTCTCTGCCAAAAGTCAATCAACTCATAGCTTCTTCACTTTCCCTAAAGATAATTCATCCATCCAGATGTGGGGGAACTGACAAGCAGAGATTCTGTTCTGGATCTGATTCTCAGTCACAAGGAGGGTCCATCACAAACTTGACAGTGGAGAAGAAGATATCATGATATAACCTCACATAAACCTGAGATCCAAGGGAGCTTTCAAAGGTTCAGAGAAAAGAAGGCCAGGATCCTATAAATGACAATGGTCTAGAGCAAGGAGAGAACCTTGAGACCACCTGTGGTCCTCTGGGTCCTCAAGTGTAGCCCTCTAACTGAACCCAAACTTCACAGAAAGATCGCCTTAATAAAAGGATTTGTGTTGGGGACAGGAGAGTTGAGTGAGTTCTCCATCCCTGGAGAGGCAGAGGCCACATCAGTTCTTGCTGGAGATGCTCTAGATGGGAGTCTCAGTGGCCAGGACTTGGCCTGACTGGTCTCTGACACGCCTCCCAAGAAGATCCTGTGTTTCACTGACTGCCATTGAAATCCATCAGTTTAGAGGCTGCATATATTCACCCCTAAAACTTGCTGGATTGTCAGATTCCCTCCCAACCTGTGGACTTGAGCTTCCATTGGGAGCTGCCAATATCTGGGGAAGGAGATCGGGGGGAGAAGAGGCACTGGCATGCTTCTGGAGGCTCTGAGCTCAGCCATCTTTCTCCAAATTCACTGGCTCTTGAGGGAGGTCATGGTGGAGGTGCCCCACGTTCATAATCTATCAGAATGACAGAGCAGGGTAAAGATGGCTGATGAGGGCAGGGGTGAAGGGGGCAGGGATCCATGGGCAGAGCAGAGCCCCACCCCCAAAGCTCTTAAAATGAGTACAGACTCATTCATCAACATGCCTGCACTTGGGAAACATCTGAATTGGAAGGCAAATGGTGGGAGTGGGTTGGGGAGAAAGTTATTTTTGGACCAAGGAAGAAAATTGCATTAGTGTGACTTGAGGTTTTGAATTGTCTTCGACAGTGCCAAGTTTTGGGTTGGATCAAGATAAGGATGACCAGTGTTTCCCAGTCTCCCATCTTGGTTTTAAAATCAGGAAGAGTACATCCAAGATATGACCCTGGGAAGCAAAAACCATGTGGAAACACTCTCATGGGGATGGCATATTTCATCAGCCACCGTCTGGAGGAATGCAAGCCCTCCGTGAAGGAGCTGTCCCAACAGTACTCAGGCAACAGGGCATGAAAAACAAGTGAAGCATGATGGGGGTGGCCTGGCCCTCAGGGCAGCACAGAAGACCCTTGGACTCCAACTATCCCAAGACTGTGGGAAGCTCTCTTCTCCCACCACCCCACTTTTCTCAATGGTCTAGAAGAACTGGCTAATTCTCATTATGTGAAATGCAATAAATAGAATGCTTGGGCTTAAAAATCATCTTCATTAAGTATGCTATGAGAGAGGTATAACTAACTGACAGGTCATAAAAAAGACAAAGAAAAAGAAAGCATTTGTGGGTTTTAGTGGATTGTAGGTTCTACTTCAGCCAGCAGCATGGGGTGGTGGCCAACAAGTGGGACAGAACTCTGGGCCTGGAGTCAGGAAGATCTGAGTTCAAATCCAGCCTCAGATGCTTAGAATTCAGGTGATCCAAGGCAAGTCACCAAACCTCTGTTTCCTCCTGTATAAAGTGAGGGTGACAACAGCACCTGACTCCCAGGGATGCTGTGAGGATTAGGGTTAGGATGATATTTGGGAAGTCTTTGGTCTCTGCCCTGACCAGACCTGAGCTGGAATATTGATTTTTACCTTATTCACCCCATTTTAAGATAGGAATTTAAAAGGGAGAGTGCCCATGGTCCAGCACAATGCAGCAAGATGGGAAGGAGGGTCAAGGCCATGCTCTGAGGTCAGAGGGAGCAACTGAAGGCCTCTGGCCTGGAGAAGGACACACCTGGGGGAGAGGAGCATGAGCTTAGCTGCATTTAAAGTCTTGTGGTGGGGGAGAGGATGGAACTGGAGGGTGGGAGCCACAGGCGGCCAGATGTCAGCTCTGTCTGTCAGTGACCCAAAAAGGCAAATGAGATGCTTTAAAAGGGACTGCCTTCCCCTCCAGCCACCTCACACACCCACTGAAAGTCTTCAACTAGGGTCTGGATGGTCACTCACCTTTGAAGGTGTGTGTGTGTGTGTGTGTGTGTGTGTGTGTGTGTGTGTGTGTGTGAGAGAGAGAGAGAGACAGACAGACAGACAGACAGACAGAGACAGAGAGACAGAGCCAGAGAGAGAAACAGAGAAAGAGACAGTGTTTGTGTACATGTGAATCTTTGTATGTGAGTATATATGAGAGTCTGTGTGTGTCTGTGTGTCTGTGTATGTGTGTGTGTATGAGTCTGCTCGAGAGTATAAGCCCGTGTGTTAGTCTGTTTTTATGTGTGAGTGTGAGTCTGTGTGTGTGTGTTCTTGCCAGGGTGAAATCTAACTTACTGGCCATCATCATCATCATCATCATCATCATCATCATTTTCTTCTCCTCCTCCTCCTCCTCCTCCTTCTTCTTCTTCTTCTTCTTCTTCTTCTTCTTCTTCTTCTTCTTCT
>NW_027186377.1:2796142-2803207 GCF_028583685.1 Petaurus breviceps papuanus
TCCTTCCTTCCTTCCTTCCTTCCTTCCTTCCTTCCTTCCTTCCTTCCTTCCTTCCTTCCTTCCTTCCTTCCTTCCTTCCTTCCTTCCTTCTCTTTTCTTCCATTGGGGTTTTCTTGGCAGAGAAGCTCAAGGGTACAGCTCAGGGCAATCAGAGAAAGGAAAGAGGCTTGCAAAGGGGCAGATTTAGTCTTGGGCTTGGGGAAAGCTTCCTAACTACAACAATTGCCCAAACACAGGACTCACTCAGGAGGAGGAGGGCTCCCCATCCCTCACAAGGAGGTCTTCAAGCAGGAGCTAGTTAACTATGTGTGAACTACATGATATAAGGCATTCTTTGTTTCATGGTTTAGTTGTTATTGATGCTATTTGTCCATTCAGGGGATGCCGGCTAAGGTTTGTTCTGGTAGAAGGAGAACCCTATCCTAGATTAGCTCACAGGACCTGAGTTCTCAACCTGACCCTGTAGCTGTGTGACCTGGGCTAAGCCACTTCATCTCTGGGCCCTGGTGTCTCCATCAGAAGAATGGGGGGCTTTACCAAAGCAGAGGATCTGGCCCCTTTTTGTGTCCTGGACCCTTTGGTAATAGTCTGGGCAAACTTGGGGGCTCCTTTTCAGAAGGGTAGTTTTAAATCCATAAGAGAAATATGTAAGACTGTAAAGGAGACCAACTATATTGAAAAAAATTATCAAAATGTATTTTTAAAAAGTTCATTGATGCCAAGTTCTGGCCTGGAGCATGCCTCTGGCCCCTTCCAGCTCTCAATCTTGGGTCCTGACATTAAATTGTCTCTGGGGTTCTGGGTTTCCCAGCTCTAACATTCCACATGATCAGTTCTGAGGTCAAATCTTTATTAAATGTCTAATAACACACACTGTGTTGGGTGCCATCTGGGAGTTTACAGTCTGCTGAGAGAGAAACATAATGTAAGCAGATAAGTGGATATACAATTATTTAAGGAGGAATGAACACAGAGCACTGAGTGCCTTCCTCAAGAGGTGGTGCTGTTTGGCCACTGGCCCCAGGAACTGAAGGAGTGAAAGTAAGTCACCAGTAAGGCTGGTGACTGCATAGTCCTGCCTCACTGAAATCTAATTCACTTGCATGTCATGGCATCACCTCCCTGGAGAAGCACATGGCAAACCCCTCCAGCATCTTTGCCAAGAAAACCCCTGATGGGGCCGCAAAGAGTTGGATGTGGCTGAAATGACTGACCAGCAACAAAACTAAACCAAAAGGGTTAGATTAGCAATAATAGATGGTGATGATGCTGGTGGGCACTTCTTAGCTCAGTGGCCTTTGCCAGCTGGGTGAACTCCCCCCAGACACGCTGTTCTGGGTTCCCAACACCGCCTGCTCTCTCTTTCTCTCTCTCTCTCTCTCTCTCTCTCTGTCATTCTCTCTCTGACTCTCTGTCTCTGTCTGTCTGTCTCTGTCTTTCTCTCTGCCTCTCTGTCTCTGTCTGTCTGTCTCTCTATCTTTGTCTCTGTCTCTGTCTCCGCCCTCTCTCATTCCTGTTTCTTATCTTCATTCTTGCTCCCCCTTTCCCTGTCAGTGGGTTTAAACTCCTGCCTGCTCCTTCTGGAGACTTTCTCCCCAGACTGTGTTTATTTTTCCTTTCTTCTCTCTTCCTGTTAGATCTTTCCTGACTTTCATGTCCTCATGCCAACCATGACTACAGAGGATTCATCAGGACACTTCAGAATGGGCCTGTTTGCTTCCTGAGAGCTTCCTTCCTCTCAGCCTTGTTTTCAGAAGGTGACATCTTTCAGGAGCTGGTGATCCTGCCTCCTGAGCCTCTGCCCTTTAATGAAGGCAGCATACCCCCCTCCTCTCTCCTGTCTCTCCGAGATCAGCCCTGAGAGTTCTGGGAATGACTGGACTCTGGAGGCATTGAAGTCCTTCTAGGCCACATCTGTATGGAAGTGCATGGGGGTGGAGGGGCCTTCCAGAAGGGAGTCTTTTCAGGCATGTGAAAAGATGTCATATACTGGGGGGGATTTAACCTGGTCCTAGAGGCCAATACAAGGAAAGGAAGCAGAAGATTTGGGCTTGATTCCACGAAAAACAAACAGACCCAAACTCATTCATGATGACCTAGCTCAGGAGTCAGTTAGTCAGTCAACAATCACTTATTAAGCACCTACCACGGGCAGACCACATTCCAGGGATACAGGTTTTTGAATAGATGGTGGGTGACCCTGGGGGCAGCACAGAGAGGACTTTTGTCCAATACTGGTCAGAGGGCATCACCCTTCACTGCCTTCTAGCTGGAGAGAGGCTGGTTCTGCAGTTTCGGCTGGCCCTCCCCGGCACTGCTTCTCAGCTCTGGCAGACGAGGGGAATGTAGGAGCACAGGACAGAAGGAGGTTTCCACATGAATCCCACAGAATCCCAGAACCTTGACTTCTGCTAGAAAAGTCTTCCTGTGGGTCCATGGATCACAGATATGGGACTGGAAGGGAGCTCAGGGGTTGTCTAGTCTAACTTGCCCTAAACAAGAATTTCCTCTTTAACATCCTGAACAAGTGGACTCTATTGAGGGTCTCTAAAGAGGGGCAAGTTACCTTGGTCAAAGCAGCCCCTTCCACTTGGGACAGTTCTCCTTGTTAGGACGTGACATCAAAGGCCTTTGGGCAATGTCCACCCTGTCTTCCTCCTTCTGCGCTCTGGGGCCAAGCAGGATCATCCCATGTCCTCTTACGCCTCCCAGCCGCCAACAAACTAGCTCCATCTTTAGCCAAAGCTGGCCCAAAGAAGACAGTTTTTCCTCTTCTTCCACAAATAACAAGTCCACTTTGCAAGAGGAAGATGGGGCTCCAAGGAGGATCCGTGTGGCAGATCCACAATGACAATGGCAACGGCACACAGTTTGGGGAATCTCCAGAATACATGTTAGAATGCCGCAGTGTTTTAAAGAAAGATGGTCAGTAGGAAGGAAACCCAAAAGAAGGACCTGGGTAATTTTATTTGTTTATTGATTCTTCTGTTTTTTCATTTATTTATTTACTTTCTAATCTTGGATAATTTTAAGAATTTGCAGCAGTTTTTCAAGGAGATAAAGATCCACTGGAGTCTCTGAATAAGTTTAGAAATGGCATTAGTTCACAAGCCCATTATTAAACATGTGCTCCAGGCTGGGGGCGGGGAGGGGGCCGATAGTAAGACTCAGCCCCGGTCCTCAAGTTTCTCCTTGTTCCTTGAATTTTATGTCAGCAGCTGCATTCAGAGGGAGGGAGAATTCGAACAAGTAAAGAAGATGTGCCAGTTTGGCAGCCGGGTGGGGGGCATAGTTGTTTTTGAGTATTTGAAGCCCCCATCCTATGTGTTCCTGATGCTAATAAGCCAGATGGTATCAGTTTGTTTTTTGAAAAGGTAATTTACTGAGAAGTCAAAAAAAGGAAAAAAAGTTACTAAATGCCCCCCAGACTAGGGCTCCCCTCTTCACTCTGTGCATATACATAGTCTATGTAGTCCCTGGGGAAGAGTGGGCTCTGGTTTATGTGAAAGAGGACTCAGAATTCTTCTGTTTGGCCCCAGAGTAGAACCTTCTGAGAGGCAGCCAACAGCATGACCATTAAAGCAGGAGAAAGTCCCTGAAGGGTCTGCAGTTGTCCATCAGTTTTAAATGTATCAAAAGGAAAACCATGTGGATAATGCAGGAAACTTCTCACTGGAAGAAGGGGACACAGCACCTTGACTCAAGAATGCAGGGTCTTAGAGGTAGAACTGCAAGGCCCCCCAGAGGCTGCCGAGCTTTCCTCTTCATTTGGTAGAACAGAAACATAGAAAAGCGAAGTATTTTCCCCGAAGTTAGACAAGGGTCTCCTCTGGAGTGTCTGCATAGGAACTTCAAAACTTCTATGCCAAACTGCAGGTGCTGAAGAATTAAAGGCACTTCCTTAATGGGGAAATGAAACCTTGCTGATGACAGAACGTATAAAATAGCAGTTCAGCTTCCACATGTAACTATTAAACGCCTACAGTATACAGTGATGCGTATGGCACTGAGTGCAGCTAGAGAGAAAGCCTGGACATGCTGAGCTTGAGCTCGCAGCCTCGTCAGAAACGAGACCTTACCTTGATATGGCTCAACACGTGCGTTAGAGAAGGAAAAGCCAAAGGCTCTGAGAGAGCCCGGAGGGAAAGGTCATTGGGAAATGGAAGCATCAGGAAGCCCTTCTGAAATGAATTGGGCTCAGCATTAAAGAATAGCTAGACTTTCGAAAGGAAGAGATGGAGCGAGGCAGGGGAGGAGAGCACTGGGAGGTGGGGACAGGAGCAGCCTGGGCCAAGGGCGGTGAATGTGAAGGATCAGGAGGAGCTTCCTTTGACTGGGGCATTCTATTGCAGTCATTTGATGGTGCCGTGGATAGATCTTGGGGCCTGGAGTGAAGAAGACTCCTCCTCCTGAGTCAAGTCTGGCCTCAAACACTTACTATGTGACCCTGGGCAAGTTATTTAACCCTGTTTGCCTCAGTTGCCACATCTGTAAAATGAGCTGGAAAAGGAAATGGCAAACCGCTCCAGTGTTTTTGCCAAGAAAACCCCAGATGGGGTCACAGAGAGTCGGACAACTGGAGTTATCCATAGCAGTCTCTGCATAGGCAGTGCTGTGGACGTGAGCTCTGATTTCAGCTAGCCTGGGATCCCCTCAGACCTCACTGTCCCAATTCATACTGCAGTGACAGCGGGGCTCTCACAAGGCAGCTGCTTCTTGTCTCAGAGCTCCGTCCCTGGGTCAGCCTGATAGGCTAACAGTTCCCCAGCATCTTTTTTCCCAACAAGCCCCCATCCATCGTGGTCTCCAAAATCAATCATCCAGTTTAGCTCAATCAGATTTTACAAAAAAGGATTAACTGAGAGGATGTAGAAAGTGTAGAAGTTACTGAGTGTCCTCCAAACTAGGGGTGCACACTTCCCTCTACCTACAAGCCCTGGAGACAGTTGAGTGTAGCTTCAAGCACAAGGATAAGAAGGCACACGTGGAGGGAACACATGGAGCCAGAGGGGGCTTTGCACTCCTGGCCATGGGAGGCCTTTTCTTGTTCCTTGGAATCTCTAGTTACTGGACACGAGCTGAGGAATGATGCTCCCCCCATGATCTGTACAAGGGAAGATGCGAGCATGCTCTGTGCGTGAGGCCTTCTCCTTAGACCCATTAGGAATGTCTTTTTTTTTTCTTTGACGAGATGGAGAAATGTGTGCTTAGAGACTCTGGCACACGCACACACACACTCTCACTCACTAACACACATATACACACTCACACACACAACACACTTACACATACACACTCATTCACACACACATTCACTCACACATACACACTGACACACACTGACACACACTCACAGAACTCACACACATACTCACACTCACACAAACTCACACTACTCACATACATAATCACACTCACACAATTCACACACCCTCACTCACTCACACACACAACACACTTACACATACTCACACACTCACACCACACACTCACTCACACACATATACACACTCACACACACTCACTCACACACATACACACTCACACACACTCACATTCATACTCACACATACACACATTCTGACACACATATACACACTCACACACATACTCACATGCACTCACACACACTCATACATACACTCACAGAACTCACACACATACTTACACACACAACTCACACACACACTCACTCGCACACACACATTTAGGAGGTTGCTTTTCTTGGCCTTGTCAGGGTCTGAGGAGGGAGAGTAAGACCCGAGCCTCCCTCCCACCCAGAGGTTTATACCATCTTTGTTGAGCTCAACAAGGAAGGGAAAGGCAGGGACAATGGGTTTCCGATGATGAGTGCCTTTCAAAAGCATTCCCATTCTGGCTGGGCAGACAATTAAAAGGCTCCCTTTCCAGAAATGATACCTGCACAGGTTCCGAAGCCCAGGTGGGGATCCCATTGCTCGGGCCCTCCAGCAGCTCATCCTCAGAAGGCCTGGGCTCACTGGGCAGCCTCCCCACTCCCCTCGCCTTACAGATGGAAAGAAAACTGTGCCCACAATTCAATGGTAATAGCATACTATACAATGGTAAAATGAAAACAGCACATGGTTTAAAGTCAGAAGATGGGTTTGAATCGTGGTTCTGTGACTTAGGGCTTTTGCAAGTAACTTAACCTGCTTTAACCTCAGTGTCCTCATCTGTGTAAGAGGGGGTAGGTAAATTACCTCTATACTTTCTTACAACAAAACATTGTGAATTCAATGAATGAAGCCTCTTGTTAGGTAATGAGTTCCTTGTCAATGAAAGTGCTTAAGAGAAGAAGTGAGCACAAGCCATGTATGTCATAGAATGGTTTCATGGATCAAGTAGACCTTGAAAACCCCTTCACTGGACCTCTACAATTCTGTGGGCTCTGTCCAGTTCCAGATCATACCAGATCTGTGAGGCAGTGAGATCCAGCAGAGAGAAACCCCTTTCTCTCCAGGAAGCTGTCACTGTTACTTCTATTCCTGCCCCTCTCTTTCCCTGGTAGTAGATGCTATTGATGACTGCGTGGGGCATCAAGGTGCAAAGTATCCTCTTCCCTGTTCTGTATATAAGACACTGACTGTTAGAAGGCTGGAACTTTGAGTGTAATTCTGCCTAATGTGACCAGGAGAAATTCCTCCCTGCTTTTATTCTTCGTGGGGCTATAAAAGATAAGAAGATTTAGAAAGGCTTGGCAGACAATGGGAAAGATGGGGGAGAGATTGTTCCAGGAACAGGGAGCAGCTTGGGTGAATGCCCAGGGATCAGGGGAGGAGCTGGGGGGAGAGAGAGATAGTGAAAACAAGGATGGAGGGGGGTGATAAAGACAGCTTCCAAGTGTAAGGAAGCCTTGAATGTCAGGACAGGAAGTTTGAAATTGATGATGGGGACAGAGAGTTGGCAGTGGAGACACAAGAGGAAGTGGGGAGTAAAGCTGTCAGAAAAGCATCAGACAGTAGGGCAAGTGTTGAGTGAGAGCTTGCATTATCAGCTGGGGTTTGGGGAAAGAAATGAAGGGAAGAAAGAAAGAAAGGAAAGAAA
>NW_027186377.1:2808207-2831519 GCF_028583685.1 Petaurus breviceps papuanus
GATCAACAGAATACAGATAGAGTACAGATGACATACAATCAGGAAATAAATGCTATTAAACTATTTGATAGCAGACAGAACATACAGTCATGAACCACTTCCAAGCTCCACTGGCCAAAAGCAATAAGGGAGGGAGGCTGGACCAGATGACTCCCCTGGGCCTCTCCCTTCCAAGCTTCTCCAACTCTGATTCTGCTCTGGGTCAGATTCTCTCTGAGCCAAATTCTTGTGATGCTGGGTCACTCCGAGTCTCTTTGGGGCTGAGGATCTGGGGGTGAAAGGAGCCTTGGGCAATCTCACTTCTGGGGAAGTGAAGAGGGGGAGCCAGGAGGAGAGGAGGGAGGAAGAGCAGAGTAGGGAAGAGATAAGAGGCAGACCTTCCCACTATGGGAGTGCTGGCAAATGCCTAACAGTTGGGAAATGGCTGAGTACGTTGCAGTGTGTGACTGTGATGGAACAGTGCCCTGCTAGGAGAAATGATGAGCTCAGTGATCTCAGAAAACCCCAGAAAGACTCGTATGAAGCAATGGAGAGTGAAAGGAACAGAACCGAGAGAACGCTGTATACAGTAACAGAACATAGGGTAAGGACGACGCTGTCTTAAGGACGACTTTGAGCAGCTGACTAATTTTGACTATTGCACATTCCCAAATGAATGATAAAGGACATAGAAAGAAAGACACTGTCCTCAGCTCCCGCTGCCAAACTCCCCGACTCCTCATTCTGTCCAGGTGGTCTGTAGTATAAAGGGGTAGAGTCTATCATTCTAGCCTCTGCTCGGAGACCTCCAAGTTGGGGGAAGCAGCTAATGGTGCAATGGATGGAGGCCTAGGCCCTGGATTCAGGAAGGACTGAGTTCAAATCTTGCCTCATACACACACTAGCTGTGTGCCCTTTGGCAAGTTACTTAACCGCTGTCTGCCTCAGTTTCCCCAACTGTAAGATGGGGCTCAAATGAGATAACAGAGGGAGCTTTGCATGCCCTAGATGCATGGCATCAATGTCAGATATATAATTTAAGTTCAGAATTTAAGTTAATTATTATTAAGAAATTAAGTTAATATTTAAGTTCAGAATTAAGGGTGGTGTTAACACTAATTCTGTTCTTAGGTGTTACTCAGTTCAAACATCCAGGACCTGGCCTGATAAAAATAAATGGCATATGCCACTGTCAGTCAACATTTACTACTACTACTACTACTACTACTACTACTACTACTACAACTACTACTACTACTACTACCACTACCACTACCACCACCACTACTACCACCACTACTACTACTACCACTACTGCTCTACCACCACTACCACTACTACTGCTACTACCACCACTACTACCACCACTACTACCACCACTACTACCACTACCACTACCACCACCACTACTACCACCACCACTACCACTAGCTAACATCCAGGTGTCACTATGTACCACACCCTGTGCTCACCGGCATCCACACTCTGTCATTTCATCCTCACAACAGCCCCAGGAGGTAAGTGCTATGATTATTCCCATTTCACAGATTAGAAAACTGAAGCAAACAGGAACGGTACAAGAATCAAGAGGGGTTGGGGGCAGCTTCCTGCAGAAGGTGGGATTTTAGCTGGAACTTGGCTGGTCGCCGTCCTTTGTTCCCAAAGACCCACCACAGGTAGGGCACAGACAGTCTGTGTGAACATTTGGGTGTGGATCCTCTAAATCTATACATCCTGCCTCTCCTCTGAGCTGTCTCAGTTCTGCTTTGCTCCCAGAGCATAGCGCCTTCTCTGATGTGGGCATGGGCATGCCATGCTGGGCGGGCCTGGGCCGGTGTCTCCCACATCACACAATCAATTCCAAAGTCCCTGAGAGTGACCTTGTATCATTTTTCTCTGACTCCCATGTGAATGTTTGCCCTGGGTGAGTTCTCCCTTAAAAAAAAAAGTTGGGCCTTAAAGGAAGCCAAGGAGGTCAGGAGTTGGAGAAGAAGAGGGACGATGGTGACATGGTCAGACCTGTGCCTTAGGAAAATCACTCAAGTGGCCCAAGGGAGGGTGGACTGAAGTGGGGAGAGACTGAGGCAGGCAGGCTCCCAGCAGCTCCTGCCATAGTCCAGGTGTGAGGGATGGGGGTCTGCACCTGGGAGGGCGTCACAGGAGAGGGGGAAGCACTGGAAATGCTGCAAAGGTGAAATCGAAAGGCCTTGGCACCATCTTGGATCTGGGGGGTGAGAGACAAGGAGGAAGCCAGGAGGATGGTTGTGCCCTTGAAAGTCACAGGAAAGGTGGTGGGGAAGGATGTAGAAGGAAAGATAGTGAGTTCTGTTCTGGACATGTGGAGCTCTCGGGTTGGACAAATATAGTCTGACAGAGAGGTTCATTAAAGCCACAGGAGCTGAGGAGATCGCCCAGGGCACTGGGATGGGGGAGGAGAGACGAGGGGCCAGGGCAGAGACTTCGGGACTCCTGCGGGTGTGATCCGGAGGAGGGGTCTGCCAAGAAGAAAGAGGAGGGGGAGAAGCAGCTACTGTCCTCGTTCTCCCATGACAATGATGGTAACCCTGCTACTAAGGATAGTCATGAGATTTAGGTTTGGGTCTCATGCACTGCAGAGATTCATAAGCAATTCCAGTGATTAGCATTCGGATGTCACTTCACAGTTTGCTTAATATTTTTCAAATATCATTTCATTCTGTCCTCACGACAACACTGAGATGTGGGTACTACTTTTAATTTCCTATTAAATGAGGAAACTGAGGCAGAAGGAGGCTAAATGACTTGCCCAGGGTCACGCAGCTAGTAAGTGTGAGACCAGATTTGAACTCGGGTTTTCCTGACTCCTGCACCTGTGTTCTGTCCATTGTGCCATGTTTTTAAGTAAACTGGAACCGAGGAGAGCCAGCAGGGTCATGAGGGGTGTAGATCCCGTGCCTTGAGGATCAGTGGATGGTACTAGGGATGTTTCCCTGGGAGAAGCCTCAGAGGGGCCATGATTGCTCTAAGTTTGTTTGAAGGATTGTCAAGTGAAGGAGGGACCGTATTCCTTCTGTTTGGCCACAGGTGTTAGAACCAGGGTCTGTGGGTAGAGCTCGCTAGGAGGAACTTGATAAAAGGAAGAACTTCCTGGGGAGATGAATTGGCCCCACATGGAATATGGCACCTTGGGAGGTGATGAGTTCTCTCTCACTGGAGATGTTCAAGTGACCAGAACTGACTTCCTGCTCGGGGAAGGTTTGGACCAGCTGGCCCCTGGGGTCCTCTGAGACCTTCTGATCCAGTGACAGGCCTGGGTTAGGCCTCTGAGGACACAGACCTGAGAAACACCCAGCGAGAGAGCACATGGCTAAGAGCCCTACTGCCACAGGTGAACTCTGCCTTTACCCCTTTGCTGGCACAGCCCAGTCCATCCTCCCTCTAACTTGAAGCTAATGCCTTCCTGGCCATGAGCCTGATTAGGGAGGGCCCTGCTATCTCATTGTTGCTTAATTACCAAAGCCTGGGCTCCAGGTTCTGGATTGTATCTAATAAAGGTGAGAAGGCTGGTAGCCTTGCTAAGGCAAGAGGAGGCTTCCTTTGGCAGGGCTGGGCTACCCTTCACCCTGGGCAATCTTTTCAGAGTACTGAGCAAGGCTTCTGACAATCATTGACTCCAACCACTTGGCGGGGCCTCCAAAGTCATCCAGACCAACCCATCCTTCAGCCAGGAAGCATGGGGAAGTGGAAAGCATACTGCCTTTGGAGTCAGCAGGACCCGTGTTCAAATTCACCTCTGCTACCCCATCACTACACTCCCAGGCAAGAAGAGGGTTGAACCTCTCAGATCCTTCCCAGCTTATCTCTAAATCTGTGAGCTCAAGTGGTGGGGTGGAGCCAATATCCTAAGGCCTCATCCTATGTAGTGAGAATCCCTCCTTCCCCCATCCTTTCTTCCTTCTTTTCTCCTTTCCTTCCTCCCCCTCTCCATCCATTCCTCCCCCTTGGAACTGTGCTAATTAGTCTAGAGATGTAGTCAGCTCAGAGGAGCTCCAGCTGCCCCTTGACTTGACCAGCAGACCCTCATGGGCAACACAGAAGCAGGGGAGTTGAGCTCAGCTGAATGGATGCTGGCACCACTGACTGATCACCTGACACACTCTTACGAAGCATCTTTGATTTGTTCTTTAATGTGGCCTTGAGGCTGGGTCCTGTTACTGCAGATGGGATCTGACCAGGGCACAGTGTATAGGGCTTCTCAGCCTGATGGGCATCTGCGTCTCCAGCTCACCATGGCAGGATTCAGGGCTGTGCTGGTAGCCAAGCCACTTACAGCACTTGCCAGTTCATGAAGCACTTTGGGCACGCCCTCTTACTGATCCTCACAACAATCTGGGGAGATCAGAGCTCTTGTGATCCTCAATTCACAGATGGGGAAACTGAGGCTTAGTGAAGGTAAGTCTGGGGAGGGATTCTAAATCAGTTCTTCCTGACTCCAAGTTCAGAGCACTGGCCACCACTCCACAATATTTCCTATCCAATCAGACCTAAAATGATAATTGTGAAAGCCCTGAATGACATACATGGAATGCTGAAATGGATCTCAGGGTGAAATAGTTCTAATGATCCACGAAGGAGTCCCCACCAGAGTCAGACACCTGGAATCTACTTGAAGACCCCCAATACAGGGCAGTCTACCAACTCTTAAATGGATGAATGAATGAATTAAGCACTTATTAAGTGCATACTGTATATAAAACATTGGGGTCAACAAATTGAACTCCTTCTTATGGAAATCCTTCTAGTACTTGAAGACCAGCATCATGTCCTCTCTTCTCTGGGAGACCAAAGGGCTGGGTTTCTTCACCCAACCCGTCTATGGCACAGACTCAAGGCCCTTCACCATCCTGGCTGCCTTCCTTTCAGCTCCAGGAACATCACACTTTCCTCTTCCCCACTCCTCCCAGATTATCACTATCAACAGTGGCTCTCAGAGCCTAGAAGTGTCCCAGAGGAGGCCCCAGAGGGAAGAGGTCAGTGGGACAAATTCCTGGCCACTCTGCCCCTCCTAATGCAGCCCACATTTCAATGAGCTGCTTTGCCTTCTACATCACATTCTGAATTTTCAGTCCTCTGAGATCCCCAGGTCCTTTATTTAAGGAAGATTGCTCTCTATCAAGATGCCCACCCCTTATATCTGTGCTGTGTTTCTTTCTTCTTTTTTTAATCTAAGTGCAAGACCCCATCAATCCCTATTGAATTTCATCTTGTTAGATGAAATCCCAATGCCATTGCCTTCCCTAATCCTTCTGGATCTTGCCTCTCTCTTCCACTGTGTCTGTTTAGCCAAATCTGATGAACAGGTTGGCGATGCCTCAATCTTAGTCCTTAATAAAGAAATGTTAAACTCTTCAGGGTGAAGCCCCAACCCCTTCGGGGCTGCCCTAGAGACTTCCTGCCACACTGTAGTTTGGTGCCTTCTTGTTCTTGAGGGCTTTTCCTGAGACAGCGTTGGCCTGACCTCTGGTTCTCCCCTCCGGGTTCTGCCTTTCTGCCTGCAGAGTATGGTGACATGAGGCTGTGCCTTTGCCATCATCACCGTTAGTGTAGGAGACAAGGGAGTCTTCTGCTTGGGAGACTTCCTCCTAAACATTTGTGTTACACGTGTTACCACATGCCCTTTTTATTTATAGGCTAAGAAATAATAATTGTCATTAAAAGAGAGCCACTTGTAATTTCAGGGTTTGAATTATTTTTAATTTTTTTCCATTAAGCAAAAAAAAATAATTCTCTCCCTCCCACTTCTCTCTCCCTCCCACCCCAATGGAAGGAAAAGTAAAAACACTCCCCTGGTAAGAAATATGCACAGTCAAGCAAAATGCATTCCCACACAGGTCATGTCCAAAAACGTGTGTCTTATTGGGCACATGGAGTCCATCCAAAGAGTTTCCTCTCTGAAAGTCCATCCATTTCCCCCCAGTCTTTGTGACTTTCGCAAGAAACGGAGTGGGCTTTCCTCCTCCCACTCCCACCAGGTACACACATAGAGCCTTGGAAGCACTTCTCCCCAGCTGCTCAAGCCTTCCTCTCAAAGGGCCTCCTCTGCATTTATCTGGTTTGTACCCATTTGTCGATGTCACTTCCCCCACTAGAGTGTAAAGCCCTTGAGGGCAGGGGCAGATTTTTGCTTTTTCTTTGCATTCCCAACATGTTTCACAGCGCCTATCACACAATGACCTCTTGGTAAATGCTTGTTGATAGATTGATTCATTCTAATGGGGTCATTCTCAGAATAATTATTAATATTTGAACTGGCAGGATGAGTTAACTGCTGCCTCCCAAGCAACCACCAAAATGCCATCCTTAGACTAATGATGAGAACTTGTCCACCATAGGTTTCCCTAAAGTACCAGATACCTGCATCTGGGACTGCGGAGGGCCATGAATGTACGTCAAGGTTGAGGTGCCTGAAAGATCAGTCAGGAGTATAGGAAGACTGTCTGCACCCTCAGCTTCATGTTGGCTGGACAGCATGCCCTCCTAAATCTTCAAGATACATCAGAAAGCCAACCCCTAACGATAACTCATATCAGAAGGAGGATGTGTATATTCAGCATCAGTTTTCATTGAGACATATGTCTTGGCCTCCAAAGGAAGCAAGTGCTTGTAGAGGTATGGCAAATGTGTTTGTCTTGGCATTTTGAACACTGGAGGAAGTCCAGCAGGTGGGCTCTAGTCCTTGGGAAGCAGGCAATTAGCGATGCCAATGGGTTTTGGAGCCATTTTCATGTTCCTTGAGCTCATCATCCATTCATCATTCTGACTAGGCTACCTTCCAATGTGAGTTGTGTTCTAGAGCCTGTTTCTGCCTTTTAGGTAGGAGGAGATAATGTTTGCCGCCAGATTATCTGGTTGGAGAGCATGTGCTGATAAATGTTGGGGAATGAGCAAGAAAATCTGATCACCTCTGTGCCCCTTACAAACAGCCCCTTGGGGCCAGCAACAGACTGCTAGGCTCTAGGGATCAACAGTCTCTCTTCTCAAGGACCTTATATCCTAAGGGGGAGGGGAGGAACACATGCCTGCACAGATCTGCCCTTTGGGGCATCTACAGCTGCTCTCTGGACACTATGCTTCTCTTAATGCCACCTCACATGGATTACAGTTTTTGTCAGACATCTTACTTTGTTTACAAATTCTATTCACCATCTCCTAAAATCCCCAGATCTCTCCAGATGCTATTTTTTTCATTTTTCAAATAACCCTTAAGACTGAGGGACAATAAGACATAATTGGCCCATTTCTGCAGTAAGATTTGAGTCAACACGGCTGCCCCATACTGAAGGCCCTGGCTTGCTTATCTCTTAGATACAGTGTCAAAAAAAAAGTGCCTGGGAGGCATGGGCACCCAGGACAGTGAGCTGGAACCAATGAACAAAAAGTCAAGAGGGATGGGCTAGTTCACCATAAAGTATTATTCTTAGAGAAACGAAGAAGATGTCTGTCAAAGAAAGGGGCTACATTGAGGAAGAGAGAGACTCCATGTCTACTTCTGAGGCATGCTGTGGGAGAGGGATTGGTCTCCATTGCCTCTATTGTCCCTTCTGACATTGAGTTTAAGAAGGCTAAAGGCTTCTTGGGGAACTCAAAAGGGACCTGTGTATGCATCCCATCTTCCCAGCAAGGCTATGGTAGGATCTTGAGGTAGACAGTGAAGGCTTAGTGGATGGATGGATGAAGTGTGGATGGAGTAAAAGAATGAACAGATGAGTAGTGGCTAGGTGGTTCAGTGAACAGAGCACCTGCCCTGAAGTCAGGAGGACCTGAGTTCAAATCCAGCCTCAGACACTTAACACACTTACTAGCCTTGTGACTTTGGGAAAGTCACTTAACCCCAATTGCCCTCCAAAAAAAAAAAAAAAAAAGAATGAACAGATGAATATTTGGATAAACTAATCAGTGAATGAATGGATGGATGATAGCCTGGTACTCTGCACACATTCCCTATCTACTGAGTTGAACTCTCCCCTTGGTATTTTTCTTTACGAATTGTTTTAGATGATTTCAGGCAACGTAATTCACAGGGATGGTCTTACTAGCTCTCCTTCCATCTCTGAGACCTTTTCTAACATTTTCCACCAGCTCATCTGCTTGGTTTCAGCTCCAGGAACGTCACACTTTCCCTGGGATAAGGACCCAGAATCTCGGCATCGTGCCCGCGGACTCAGCGTTCGATGTGCGATGTCTTCCCGTCCCAGGCTGGAGGGTGACACCTCTTCATAGAGTGCTCGACACCTTCCGGATAACTTCCTTCTCCATCAGTGGCTCTGCTCTGTCTCGACTCCACAGACACCCACTGTGCTCTCCCCCTTCCAGCCTTTTTGGTGGCGGAGTACGTTGCCTTCTCCCCTTGCATTGCAAGCTCCCTCAGGGCAGGGACCACTTTTCTTTTTCTTTTCTGTACTCTCAGGGCTTAGCGCACAGTAGGAGCCTCATAAATGTTCATTGACTGTCTTGTCAGGCTGTAAACATCACCTTTATGCAGATGATTTCCAGATCTATCTATCTAGCCATAACCATCCTCTCCACCTCCAGTCCCACATCAATTGCCCATCGGACATCTCAACCGGGACATTCCATAAACAGTACTCATTCCCCCCCCCCCCCCCTTAAAACCCCAAAACCCTCTCCCCTCTGCCATTAAAGACACCTCCACCCATCCAGGCAGGCAGCCTCCCCACTGTGGTGTGCTTGGAACCTCTCTCTTGCCCCACATGAGGCCCCCCTCCTTTACCTCCACCTCCTGGATCCCTTTAGGCCCCTGGACAAATATCACCTTCTCCAGGAGAGCTTCTCACCTCAGCCCTTCCCCTGAGCTTCTCCCTGAACCTCCCATTCACTCTCAATATCTTTTGTGCTCCTAATTATTCACATGCTACCCCACCCTGACTTATTAGAGTGTGAGCTCTTTCAAGGCATGAACAGTTTTTGCTTTTCTTTGTACCTTCAGCCCTTGGCACAGTGCCTGGGTCATAAGAAGTGCTTAATAAATGTTTGTTGACTGATTATGCAATGTATGGGCAGCAAGGTCAATAAAGCAACAGCTGAAGTTAGGGTTCTCAGCACAGAATGGACAGTCCCTGCCCTACACTGTGAGTACAGGAGAATGCGAGCTCCTTGGGCTGCCTCCCTTTGTGTCCCTAGGACCTCACAGTAGGCATGCCTTATGTGTGTAACTAGTGGCTTTGGATTCATTCATTTACTCACCCACTCGTTTATCTACTCAGTCATTCACTGGTACCAATTTTACATTTACCTGTTTCCATTCCAAAGAATGGAAACTCCCTGAGGCCACCTCCAGAAATCAAAGGGGCAGTCTCAGAGGCCTGCAGGCCTGTCTTCATTGGGAGGGATGACCTTCATTCCAAGAAGAACCTAGATGCCCAGCTGGCAGGGATGGCAGATGTGGCACCCTTGTTCAAGCATGGAATGGGTTAGAAAGTCTTTGAGATCCCTCCTGGCTCTGAGATTTTAGGGTCCTGTGGAAGGCAAAAAGTAACTCAGCCAGACCTACAGCTCCATGACCATTCGAGGTTCTTTCTGGTATTAAAATCCTATTGTTAGTGGTCATACTGAGCAGAAGGGTGGCTTAATGGGCAGAGAGTTAGCCTGAACCTTGACTTCCTCATCCATAAAATGGGCAGCATGAACTCAGCCTTGACTAGCTCTTGGGACCATTGGGAAGATTCAATGAAGAAATGAATATGAAATATAGATGCAAAAAAATGACATACATTGGTGAAGTTATATACATTACAATTACATACATTACTGAAAATAGTGATGTATATAGTATGATATACTTTAATGTAATATAATTGGATAAAATACAAATGATACCATATAAATGATGTGATATGGCATAACATCATGACATAATGTAATATCATATCAGACAATACAGTGTAATCTAACAAATAGAACAATATAATAATAGAAATTAGGCAATATGTTACAATATTATAACATTCAAGCTAATAGTGATCATTGTGGTGCTAGATATGATGGCTGGAGAGACAGTCGTAGCTGGGAAGCCATAAGCCCCTCCGTGGACCCCTCCAGGCTGTGTGACCCTGGCCAAGTCCCTTCCCATCTCCGTGGCCCAGGAGGTACACATCTGCACAGGTGGTAGTAGTTTCTTCATCTGTGAGATCCCTGTACCAATGACATCACAGGTCTGGCCAAAGGAATCTAGAGTTGGGGTTAATGTGAATGTCAATGAGCATTTGAGAAACTCTGTGGATTTCCACTACCATTGTGTCTCCATCTTTCTCTGAGTGAGTTGCCTGAAGCATTTCCTGTGCCTCAGAGATGGATGGCCAGCAGAGCCCACAGGCTAAATGCCGCTGGCTCCAGGAGCTTGGGGTCTGGGCCAGGAGCTCTTTGCTCAGATGCCCAGGAATGGGAAGCAGATGGGCTTTATTCAGAACTGCTTTAGGTCCTTCTGATGGAGTTGGATAATGGGAGACACTGTTAGCCCAGTGGAAGAAGCCTGCATTTGAATGCCCTCTATGACATTTAGGGCAAGTCCCTCCTTATAGAATGTAAGCAAAAAGAGCTCAGGACAGTGAACAGAGCAGCTAAAGTCTTGGGTTCAAATTCCGTGATGTTTCTTACTTATAAGACTTTAGTCAAGTCCTTTAGCTACCTAGACCTTGGCGACATCCTTTGTTAACTGAAAGAACAGCACTACAGGTTTCTGAGGTCTCCCCCATCTCTAGACCTAAGGGTCCTGTAACGTTGACAACATGGATTCAGATTTTGCTTCCCCATCTGTGTGACTTTGAGTCATACAGAGTCATGGAGATTCTCTGGGCCTCAGTTTCTCCATCTGTGCTTAGATTCTTTCCAGCTTTGGACTCAGCCTCTTTTCTGTACTAGTAACAATTTGCTAATCCTAGAGTTATAACAATAATGCTGACCACATCCCCACCTCACCACTCAGAAGCACTTTGCAGGTGATCAGGGTGTTGGCTTTGCATGACCCAGGGAGGAAGAGAGGACCCAACCCTGAGCTCTGTGTCCCCATCAGGACCTGATACCCTCCAAGCCCACCTGTCACCATAAATAGGAAGAGTTTCCAGCATGGATTCCCAGTGTAGGCACTGAGCCACAAAGTGGCTGATTCCTAGATGGCTCCACATGAGCCTACAAACACGTGTCCATCTGTCCCTTCCCATCGGCTCCACACAGAATCCTTCATGAGTAGCAACTGCTGTGGACATGGTGACAGTGGTTCATGAAGAAAACACAAGAAACCACCAATCACTTCATCAATCAATAGGCGCATATCAGATGTGCCAGGCTGTAGCACCAATACAATATTTACAGCACCTACTGTGACTATAAATATTTCTTCATAGTGCTCAACCACAAAATATAACAGACTCTCCATATAAAATACAGAAGTAAAACATTTATCCAGACACCAGAAAACCCAATCCCAAAACCAGCAAGCTGATTCCATTGTAGTAGCAAAGAAGTTAATAAGCCATAACAGCACAGAGAGCTACAGCATCCTTTAGCCTTCCCACAAACCAACAAAAGACCAATATTTACTCACAAGCCCATCTGTATCCCTCAAAAACACCCTCTCCTTCCAACTGTCTAGCTTACTCTGACTCCCAGCTTCCTGTGAAGCTGTTTCCTGTTCCACCCTTCAGCAAACTCCTCCCACCACAGGCTCCATGTAACTACATTCAGCCTATTAGGGGGCAGGGTATATTTTCAAAGCAGGGAAGGTCTTCAAATTCCCTGAGGCTTATTAAGGGGTAGGGAAGATCTTCAAATTACCATTACCATTACACAGGCCCTGTCCTCAAAGAGCTTACAATCAATGGAGAAAATAGCATGTGCACATATAAGTAAATAAACATATGGGGAAATTAAATGCAAGGTACCTTGAGGGGGGGTGAACTAGGAATATAAATAATGAGGCAATCAAGTGGCACAGTGTATGGAGCACCAGGACCAGAGTCAGGAAGACTCATTTTCCTGAGTTCAAATCTGACCTCAGAATTTTATTAGCTGTGTGAACCTAGGCAAGTCACTCAACCTGTTTGCCTTAGTTTCTTTATCTATAAAATGAGTTGGAGAAGGAGATGGCAAACCACTCTAGCATCTCTGCCAAGAAGAACCCAAATGGGGTCATGAAGAGTTGACTTTGCACCAGCCAGGAATAAAGAAAACAGTTAAGGAAGATCCCGTGTAGGAGGTGATGCTTGAGCTGAGCTTTGAGGGGATTCCAAGAAGTGGAGGATAGGCCAGAGCTTTCCACACATGGAGGGCAGTGTGTGCAAAGACCTGGAGGCAGGAAATCGAATGTGATGCCAGAAGAATCTCAACAAGGTTCTGCTACAGAAAGAATGAAAGGCAGAGTTTCAGAGTCAGTGTGGAAAGTGGGCTAGAGCCATTTTGTGGAGAGCTTTAAGGTCAAGCAAGCGACTTTGCATTTTTATCCTAAAGGCAAGATGAAGACAGGAAGAGATGGTGGGGAGGACCTAACAGGAACAAGGTATAGCAGGAAAAAGTTCAGCAACAAAGACTCAGTGGCAGATTCTAGGCCTGTGATAAAGAGACAGAAACAAAGCATTCTCAGTCTAAAAGGAACTCACGTTCCCCTTGGGCTTATTATCTGTGAAGCACATGCTGACTTATACAGGCAAGCTGGGTCCTGGATGGCTGGTGGCTACATCTGCCTTCAGGATTTATGGTTAATCCTGAGAGACTGGAATGATTTTCTAATGCTTTACAGTTCATGAGCCCCCGCTGGTGTTCACCCATCACGATTATCACATGATATCAATTAGTCAGCCAGACTTAATTAGTCAATAGTTAAGTAATTAATAATATGTATTAGTGCATATGTATGTATATATGTGTGTATATGCATACTAATATGATATATGATATGATACCCACTATGTGTCGTGCATTGGGAATTCAAAGGAAAATAAATGTAGGCATCGCTCTCCAGGAGCTTTCAGTCTGATGGAGCAGAGTGTTTAGTTAGGAATGTTTGCTAAAGTCGTATAGCAAGAGCAGTTGGTACAAAACATCTTGCCCCGCAAAGTCTGTGGCACACTTTGCCTCTAGAGCCTATATAGTCAGTCCAGTAGAAAGAGGGCTCAGGATTAGCAAGCACCTGTGGGAGAAGGGTGATGCCCAGCTCTTGGGTGCGAGGAGGCCTTTTCTCCCCTTTTCTGGGTGCTTTTGCTGCACCCTGAAGTGTTTGATGTAGCTTATCTGTGGAGCTCCTTATACAGCCCTGAATTTGCTTTGTGCCCTCACATCCTGTCTGTCTAAGGCTCCCTATGCAATCACTTATTCCATTGATGGTGCTAAGACGCTGATGGAAAGTCAAAAACTCCAGATCCTTTGAAGTTCACAAGGTTCTGCCCCGGTGAGGAGAGTGATGCAGAGAGACAGGGCTAACGTCAAGGCTTTGCTCCTCCTCCCTCCCAACTCAATTCCTTCTCAGGGTCTTGTCTGGAGGCTTTCACTGCCAGAATCTCAAACCTGGATTACAACCCAGATCAGCTGGTTTTATATACATCCTCAATCATCCTCATAACTTCCCTGTGCACATGGGTCTTTTATTGCTGGATTCCGCAGTGATGGCCAGGACTTCTCTGCATTTTCATCTGATGAAGGTAACAGTGGAACATCTCTCCACATACTCAGAGGGAGTGGGGTACCTTACTGTTGAGTTACTTGACCCCCCCCCCACTCTTAGATCTGTTCACAGAGAATACTAATGCAAGTACATTCTGGAAGGAGGGCAAGGTAGGGTGGTGGGATTTGGGGGGGGGGCACATGAGTTGAGACCCAAAAGAAGACTGGGAGACAGAAGCCAAGGAAAGAGGCAAGAATGTTGTGGGATAGGGAGGGACTGGTCTCAATGTGGGGATAAGACATAGGCACTGGAAAGTACAGGGAAGAGCAAACAGATCACTATGTCTAGAATAAAGAGGAATAAACATGAACTAAGTCTGCAAAGGCGGTTGTTATTGTTCAGTCATTTCAGTCGTGTCTGACTCTCTGTGACCCCATTTGGGGTTTTCTTGACAGAGATACTGGAGTGATTTGCCATTTTCTTATCTGGCTCATTTTACAGATGAGGAAACTGAGGAAGATAGAGTGAAGTGACTTGCTCAGGGTCACATAGCTAGTAAGTGTCTTAGGCTGAATTTCAACTTGTGAAGATGAGTCTTCTTGATTCCAAAGCCAGCCCTTTATCCACTATGGAGCCACCTAGCTGCCCCTGGAAAGGTAGGTGGGAGACAAATTGTGGACAAAGTCTGTAATACTGGGAAAAGGTGGGTAATAATAACAGCTAGAATTTTATAGCCCCTTCTATGTGTCAGGCACCGTGCTTAAAGCTTTGTGATTATGTCCTTACTTGCTCCCTACAACAACCTTGGGAGAGTGGGACCTTTTTTATCCTCCTTTTATACTTGAGGAATCTGAGTCAAAGAGGGTTAAATGACTTGCCCAGGGTCAGTCAGACAGCTAACCAGTTTCTGGGGCAGGATGTGTACTTGGGTCTTCCTGACTCCATTGATCTGTCCATATAGCTGCCAAGCTGGTAGTTAGTCTCAGGCGTAACTTCTGTTGTTATCACACACTATATGTAGCTCCCTGCATCCCTTCCCAGGTCCTCTTGTGAATGGTAGTATCGGACTCTCCCAGATCAGGGGCACAGTGGGGTCCACAGCTTCAGGTGGTCAGCTGATGGAAGCATCAACACCTCTGGTGGCAGGAAGTCACTTCCTTTGGGAACAGCCATGGCCACACGGATTCTTTACCTTTGTGGTCCTAGAACATACAGTATGACCACATGCAAGGCAATTCGAACCATTGGAAGACATGGGTTCTAATGCCTGTCCTGCCACATGGATACTGAGTTACCTTACCTTCTCTCTGTGACTCAATGCCATATTTTGGTGAAATGGGAATAATAATGCTTACAATTCTGCCTCACAGGGCTGTTTGGGGATCAAGCTGGAATAAATGTCCTTTGTAACCATTAATGTGAACTTTTGTTAGCTTTGCCTTCCTGCTATTGGAGAGAAAAAAGTCTCCTGTAAAACCAGGGACCGCATCACTGAAGTCCACATTGCTGGATAGCTAGACTGAGTCGATCTTGATGCATATACTGAGAGCAGTTGGGGCATTTCACTTTAAACTTGACCTTTTACGGTTATTTCAGCATCCTGCGTTCTGAGGTCCCACCTTTCTCTGATGTTCCATGTTCTGTAAGACAGGACCTCTTCTTCCAATACTACCTGTTGTGTAACGTTACAAGAACCCTCTCAACTTGAAATGCCATGTTCTAGGACCTCTTTCAGCTCTGATCTTCTCTGTTCTAAAGTCCCTCCCTACCCTGAATTAACTCTTTCAAGGTCTTTCTTTGATTCCACACTGTATGTTTCATGTTCTAAGGTTCCTCTCACCTCTGTCATTCCATGTTCTATGTTCTCTGTGTCTAACACATCTGCTAAGAATCTATCTTACCCCCTTATAGAGAGTAACTCAAAGAGTCCTGAGTAGGATGGTAGTCGTGCCTGGGGGAGCCACCCTTGAGGGCATGTGTTTTCGGGAAGTGGACTCAGGGAGATGTTACAACCTTATGGTACTGACCCCCCCCCCCAAGCCCATCCTACTGTCACTGCCATATTTGCTGCTGGCACACCAGTGGTGTTCTTAGCTGAGGAAAATGTGGGGCTGTAGACAGAATGCTGGAACCAGGTTCAGAACCTGCCTGTGGGGTGACTGGGGGCATCACTTCATTTCTCAGCATTCTCTTCCCTGAAATGGGGGCAAGACCTGCTGAACCCACCTCTCCAGACTGTGGAAAGACTCTGGGGATGCCATGCTGGCTCCTCACCTTACAGGCTTTCTGGGGTATCCCTGCTTTCAGTCCCAGAAAGCCCCGGCTTTCTGAGAAAGCTGGAGTGGAAGTCACAAGGGCTGAGCAGCAACCCTGCTGTGCTGGGGCCTTGTTCCAAGAAACAATTCATTTTTACTGTAACAATGATAGATCTGATCCCCATGCAATTTATCTGCCTGCCCCATCACATACCTGAGTTCCAGATGTGCACAGCTGCATGTAAGTAATTGCCCATCTCGCCCAGGCCAACTGCCTGTTTCTTTAAATGAGGATAGTTTGGGAGTCAGGCCGTGTGAATGCAGTTTCATTTTGAAACCTGAGACTCCCATGGTCCTGATGAGTGCTGGTTGGGGCTCTGCTACTGAGTGGAGCTAGGCAGACTTTTTCAAGATCCTTCTGACATCCCACTGACTCCCCAAATGAGGCTCCCTCTTCGGGCTTTGTAGTTAGATACCCAAAGACCGGGTCCTTTGGGGTCTTGGGGAACACTTGAGAAGAGAAGACTGCATCTGAGCAGTGAGGCTCTGAGAGCTCAGAGCAGGAGGCAACAGAGGCCTTGAAGTCTGGCCCTGTGGGCTCAGAGGAAGTCCAACTGGAGGCAGAAGCAGAGGGTCCATTGTGATTCTGAAGCACTGAGAGGGGCTCAATATCCAGGCTTGAGAAGAGACTGGCTGCTAAGCTCCCTTCTAGCTCTCTCAGGGGTAGAAGGAGGAAAGGGAGGAAGGAAGGAAGGAAGGAAGGAAGGAAGGAAGGAAGGAAGGAAGGAAGAAAAAGACTTACTGAATAAAGAGCATTTATTAAGATATCCTTAAATGCCACACACTGTGCTAAGTTCTAGGGATAAAATGCCAAGACAGTTGCTGCCCTGAAGGAGCCTGCCTTCCTTAAGGCAGATCATTCCTCTCTTTTTTTCCATCTCTTCCTGGGCCTTTTGAAATCATTTACTTTGCTCTAAGCTGGCCCCTGCCTGTCCCCCTGGCCTCTGTCCTCAGCCTCCCCCAGATCCCCAAATGGAAGGTCAGCCGCCTCGGAACTTCACCTATATCTCGGTGTGTGCTCCTCTTGTGGCCTTGGTCTGTCTTACTGTCCACTAACGATTCTCCTGTGATGCCTGAGCAGGTGACCCTGGGTTCTTTGTGGTGTGCACGAGGTCCGGGAGGGCCTCCCAAGCTGGGCTGGCTTCCAGAAATGGGCCTGGAGATGGATGACTGCTGAGCACGGCTCTCACTTTGGTCTCAGGGTGGGCTCAGAGCCAGGCATGGGCCACCAGGGGCTGCGTGTTTGTGGCTAGGATGAGTCAGGATCCTGCGTCCTGCATAAGGGAGGAGCTGGCTATGCCTAGGACATCACCAAGCCTTGAAATGGAGAAATAGAGGGGAGCACATTTGGTCCTACTGCAGAATTCAGCTTTGGTTTTTTAATTTGTTTTTTTATTAGGAACTACAAAGCTATCAACAAACATGAACATTCCCACATATAAAGAAGGCCAGAAAGGGAATTGGGACTGTACATGAGTCTGAAAGTCTAGTACACTTGGCTGGTTTGAATGTATGTGAGGCGTCATCTATAGCATATAGATCTGTGTAATTGATTCTGTGGCACCAGCTTCTCCTTTTTCCCAGCTCTAAACCTTGACAATAACTATTTGTGGAGCTCGGGATTTCAGCCATGCCATTCTTGGGTGTTTTCTTTAAAAAAAAAAATTACATTAAAAAAAGTTTTGATTTCCCAATTCTATCCCTCCCTCCCTCCCCTCCCATTCCCTGAGATAGCAAGCCGCCAGGTGTAGGCTACATATGTGCAATTATGTCAAACGTTTCCACAGCGGTCCCAATGAAAGACAAAAAGAAGGGGAAACAGCCTGCTTCAGGCTGAAGCCCAACAGACCAGAGAGCGCGCTCCATCGAGTCCACTGGGATTGTCTCGGATCGTCGTATACCTGAAAATAGCTAAGTCATTCACCATTGCTCATCTTTATCATATGTGTACCATGTTACTGCTTTGGGGTGTTTTCTATTTGGGATTTTTTTCAGGAGGAAACTAAGAGAGTCTTTTTCTTTCTTTCTTTTTTTTTTTTTGTTTGCCCTTTAGTTCCTTTTTTTTCTTTTTGGAGGGGAGGGCAGGCCAATTGGGGTTAAGTGACTTGCCCAAGATCACAGCTAGTGTTAAGTGTCTGAGGCTGGATTTGAACTCAGGTCCTCCTGACTCCAGGGCTGGTGCTCTATTAGCTGTGCCACCTAGCCGCCCCTGCCCTTTAGTTCTGATAGATATTGGGAAGTTTTTTTCTTTTATAATTTCTTGAAGCAATAATAAGATAATAGCGTGCATTTATATAGAACCTACTATGTGCCTGGGACTGTCCTTAGTGCCTTACAAATATGGGCTCATTTGATCTTCACAACTCTGGGAGGGAGGTGCTATTATTATGCCTATTAAATTATTATAGAATGTTATAGAATTAATCTAATTATATTATATAATTAATTATGATTATTTTACAGGTAAGAAAACTGAGGCAAAGAGTTTAAGTAAATTACCCACGCTCATACAGAGAGCAAGGTCTGAGGCGGGATTTGAACTCCCATCTTCTTGGCTCTAGGTCCACTGAGCCCTCTAAGCTACATGACTGGGTTTCTTTGTTGTGTTACAGTTTTTAGAGAGTTTTCTTGTACCTTACTCAATCCTACCCATTCTGGTATGCAGAGACACTGACCTCCTTACTGTCTCTCATACTCAGCACTCCTCCAGACTCCAGGCGTTGTCTCTGGTTATGCTCCATGCCTGGCATGCCCTCCCTCCTCATTTCTGCCTTCTGACTTCCTCTCCTGACCCCTCTTCACCTTAGTCCTTTTCTTCTGAGATGATCTCCGACTTATCCTTTCTCTGTCTTGTTTGTGAACAGAGACTGCCTTCTGCTGTTTTTTATACCCCCATCACTTAACATCATGGCTGGCACATAGTAGGAATGTAATAAGTGATAATTGACTGACTGATTGATGCCCAAACTCTCTCCCTTCCACTTGTGCTCCAGGTCAGTTGTTTCTGACAGTAGATACTTTATATTGTATTCTCTTCTTCTAAGCGAGTTTCTTCCAAGGTTGTCATTCATCCTTCATTTTCAAAGAAGATCGATGACATCACAATGCTGGGTTCAGGGTACGGTGTGCTGAGCTGTGGCTGATCAGACCAATGTGAGTTCAGAAGGCTCTAGCACAGACTAGGCACAAATTAGAACATTTAGGGGAGAGGTGGCTCTGGTTTGGGCAGCTCAGGCTTCCTTCATGCTTTTCTCATGTAGTTCAGGGCCATCTTTGACGCATCACATCATGCTGGCTGGTCCTGTGCCAGCATCATCTATGTCTCACAGTCAATACTGAAGTTCTTCAAAGAGACCCTGGCAGTGTCCTTGTGCTGTTTCTTCTAGTATTTGTCATCTCAGGGGATCATGGAGTTGTCTTTGCTTTGTTGTGTTCTTTAAGGACTCTATTACTTCAGCTAATTTTTGCACTTTCTGTTCTAAGGTTTTTATTTTCCCCATTTTTTTTTCCTTTCTGAACACTCATTTCATTTTTCCTGTCTTTTTCTGTTTATTCACATTTTCCAGCTCAGTTTTTGGATTGGAATATTTTTTTAGGGAGGAAGGCAATTGGGGTTCAGTGACTTGCCCAAGGTCACACAACCAGTAAGTGTCAAGTGTCTGAGGCTGGATTTGAACTCTGGTCCTCCTGACTCCAGGGCAGGCACTCTATTCACTGTGCCACCAAGCTGACCTGGATTAGGATCTTTTGCTCAGAAAAATCTGGCACTTGACTGAATTGGGTAGGCTTTGCTTGCTCCTGTCCCCTTTGAAGTCTAGCAATCTCTTCTACTGCAGATCTAGGTGGGGTGGTCAGCATTAGGTCGCTGGGGTCAGTCTCAGTCTCCTGGTTAAGCACAGAAGAGTCAAGCCTGCGTTGGTCTCTTCTACATTCTTTTTGCATGGTCCTCAGTTAGGAGTTGGTTTCATTCTGTGCTTAAAGCCCTGTCATGCCCCAGGGTGATAATGACGATTGAGTTGACTTCAAGTCTCCTTGTCTGGTTTCTCTCCACCAAATGGTGAATTTTGAATATCATTAGAGTAGGGATTTTCCTCTTGGATTTTTCTATTTCTGTTGAAATAGAAGCACTCAGTGTGGTGAAGGGTTGCTAAACCAAGTTTACTGAAAAAAGAACCAATTATTGAAGCATTTTGCTGAAAGTGAGCTTTGAATGCATCTTTCTGGAAGCATCTTATGGGCAATTTTCATTTGGTAGGCATTAATTAAGCACCTACTATGTGTAAGGCTCATAGATGGCCAGAACAACCTCCTAGGAGACATGTCTTTCAGGTCCATTATTGGCATTTTCTTGGCAGATGCTGATAAATCACCCCAGGCTATTTCTACATCTCAGAGGCTTAGAATAGAAGGGATCACAGAGGAGCTAATAGCAGTGAGCATGCAGACCCCTGTACTGAAGGGGCCCCCACTCCCTTCTCCGGCAACCTAAACCACTTTTGGTTAGCTCCGACTGCTAGAAATTGTTCCCTTCCTTGAAGCCCAAACGTACTATTTGACATCTTCTATCCCAGATCTGATCTCTGGGGCCAAGCATCATCATCATTTCCCTCATCATCATCGCTTTCACAATTGTCATCTTTATGGTCACGATCAAGCGAATGTCAGTATTAACCCCGTTTGACAGATGAGGAGCCTGAGGGTAAGAAAGACTTTCTGATGTCCTAGGTTCACACAGTCGCCAAGCATCAGAAGGGGATCTGAATCCTTTCTTTCTCACCAGGATATACACTGGACTTCTCCATCATGACGGGGAACCTTCAGCCTTGGAATTCACACCTCAGAACTATCCCCTAGGGGGCGGCTAGGTGGTGCAGTGAATAGAGCACCAGCCCTGGAGTCAGGAGGACCTGAGTTCAAATCCAGCCTCAGACACTTACTACAAAAACTAGCTGTGTGACCTTGGGCAAGTCACTTAACCCCAATTGCCCTCCAAAAAGGAAAAAAAAAAGTATCCCCTGCCCCTGCAGCCTCCCTTTCTGATTGGCTGGCTCCTCCCAGAGTCTCCATCTAATAAGAGTGTCCTGACCAGTCATTTCTTCATTTCTCACCAGACTGCCCACCAGACCCTGTGCC
Source organism: Petaurus breviceps papuanus (assembly GCF_028583685.1). Lineage (NCBI taxonomy): Eukaryota > Metazoa > Chordata > Mammalia > Diprotodontia > Petauridae > Petaurus > Petaurus breviceps. The sequence goes on from NW_027186377.1 coordinate 2,829,286, forward strand.
ATCTTTCCTCTCATCTTCATTTTATGCATATCATCCCCCTTTAGAATATAAGTTCCTCTATGGCCAAAAGGCAATAAAACTGTGCATATCCTTTGGTCTAAAAACCCCCTGCTAGGTCTGTATCCTACAGACATCCAAAGAAAGGGGGAAGGACCTATTTTTACAAAAATATTTCTAACAGCTCTTTTTGTAGTGGCTAAGAAGTGGAAATCAAAGGCATGCCCATCAGTTGGGAAGTGGCTAAACAAGCTGTGGTATATGATTCTAATTGGATATTATTTTGCTATAAGAAATAATGAGCAGTATGATCTCAGAAAACCTGGAAAGACTTACACGAACCGATGCAGAGTGAAGTGAGCAGAACCAGGAGAACACTGAACATGGTGACAGCAGCATTGTGTGATGAACAATGAATGACTTAAGTTCTCAGCAGAGCAATGCTCCAAGACAGTCCCAAAGGACTAAGGATGAAGCAGATTATCCACCTCCAGAGAAAGAACTAATATCAACTGAATATAGACTGAAACAGGAGCTTTTTCATTTTTTCACTCTTTACTTTTATTCAAGTCTTCTTGTACAAAACGACTAACATGGAAGTGTTTGACAGAATTGCACACATATGATTGTGTGCTGTCTCAGGTAGGGGAGGGGAGAGAGAGAGGGCGGATGGGATAGTATTTGGAACTCAAAACTTCAAAAAAAATGTTTAAAAATGGGCAAAAAGAATATAAGTACCTGAGGGCAAGGACTGTCTTTCTTTTCACTTATGTTTGTGTTTTCAGTGCCTAGCACACTGCTTCACACGTAGTAGTCACATAAATGCTCTCTGACAGACAGGTTAACTAACTGAACCCAGTTTTCCCTGCCTTCAGGTCCAATGCTCAACCAACTGAGCAGCATGGCCTCAAGTCTATGCTTTCGTGGGCTAATCCCACAGCCCTTCAAATTTTGGAAGGCAGACCTCAGATTCCCTGCCCCCACCTCTTTTCTGTTCCAAGCTTCCCATCCCTAATTCCTTCAGACCATCTTTGGTTCATGTCCTCTCCTGACCTTCACTGTCCTAGATTCCTTCTTGGGACATTCTCCAGCTTGAATTTTAGTTTCAACAACCTCCCAAATGAGAACGGACAGATGTGATTTCCACAGCTATCAACCCCATGAAGAAACCATGTCAGATGAGAAATGGGAGACAGCCTCTCCTTCCCAGCCATCTCAATGGTGTGTTTGCCTTCTTCCCACTTCCTGGAATTTACTGAATGAAGAGCTCCCTGGGTCTAGTTCGGATTGCTGTGGAACATGACCAAGCCTGAGGTTTTCTAATGAGGCTGCATGACCACCACAGCAACAATTTAGCCTTAGAATGTTGGTGTCTCTTAGATGGGAAATGAACTTCAGGGGCTTATGGTGGCTCTTAGGCACCTGCCTCAATCAAGGCAATTTTCATTCTGTCATCCCCAGAAAGACTTCTAACTTTAAATTTCAGGAAAGGCACTGTTCAGTCCCGAAACTTAAAGGGGGAGAATCTAGGGATTAGATCGTACAGACTTTGCAACCAAGATTCATGACATTTAGGAGGTTTTATTCCAGGAACTTACTTTCTGGGAAGTCAAATACATTCACAGGATGTCACCAAGACTAGCAAAGGATGTCAACCTCATAAAGGTCCAATGGTGATTGGTGAAAGCAACTCAGGATGTTTAGTCTGTGGAAAGAAGACATGCGGGAGGTAGGGGAGAGGGAACGGTTGATAAGTGTGTTAGCAAGTATTGAGGAGCTGTTGTGCATAAGAGGGGCAGATTTGTTCTGTTGGACTCCAGAAGGCAGACCCAAAAAGTAATGGGGGACAGATGCAGAGATTCAGATTGAGGCTTGTTGTAAGGAAGAAACTTCCTAACAGAGAGCTAGCTCAAAGGGCTAAGAGCTGCTTGGGGGTGGGAGGAGCAGGTCCCCTTCACTAGAAACCTGCCAGCAGACTTGAAGGCAACAGCCTTGGCAAGCCTATTGTGGGGGGGGGGGGGGGCCGTGCAAGTTCAGGTAGAGAATTAAGCAGTTGCTCCCTAAAGTCCCCATTAAATCTTAGGTCCTGTAATTCTGAAATGATGTCACTTAAATAATTTGTTCCTGGCAGATAGCAGAAACTAAATAAGTGAAAAATAGGTATTTTAGAAACTTTATCTTATCTTCCTCCCTCTTTCCTCCCTCCCTCTCTCCCTCCCTACCTCCTTTTCTTCCTT
>NW_027186378.1:0-17010 GCF_028583685.1 Petaurus breviceps papuanus
TGTCTCCTACTACGCATAATATGTATTGTTGCTTCCTATCCCTCCTGCCTTCTCTACTTTATTTCTACCCACTGCCTTGCCCTCATGTGACTTGCCTAACCCCCTCCAATGATCTCTCCCCTATCCTCCCATTTTCTTAAGTCTAAAAACACCTCTATACCCCTATGTTACCTATTCCCTCACCCTCTCCTCTAAAGATCCCTCCCTTGTCCTCTCCCCCCTCCTTATGCCCCTATATATATATATATATATATATATATATATATATATACACGTATTGTTCCTTTTAAAAACCATTCCCAATGAGAGTAGGTTACCAGAGTTACCAGCTCTCCTCCCCCAGCCAATTCCTTTGCACCAATGCTTCCTTTTGCGCACTAACAGTTGGTTTGTGGCAGAAAAGTAACAAGCTCTTTTCAGTTGTTCCTAAAGGGTTTTACTTTTTAAATTCACATTATTCTCAGGTTCTTATTTCTTTTTTTTTCCTTTTTGGAGGGCAAATGGGGTTAAGTGACTTGCCCAAGGTCACACGGCTAGTTTTTTTGTGTTGAGTCTGATGCTGGATTTGAACTCAGGTCCTCCTGACTCCAAGGCCAATGCTCTATTCACTGCATCACCTAGCTGCTCCCTCCTTACATTTTTTGATAGCACAGATGAAACCCATTTTCTTCAACCTGTTGCATTGTTTGTCATAAAACATACTGTTTTATTTGAGATCTGTAGATATTGTTTTGTGGCAGGGGGTCTTTTTAAGAAAGGAAATGGGGAAATGGTTATCATGTATATGACCTGAATGTAACTAGGGAGCCCCCAGTCAGTGGAGAGGGCAGCCCTAGTTAAATCTGATATTTCCATGTTCCATGGGGTGTCAGCAAGGTCATCAGACCAGATGCCAAATGAAGCCTCTGGCGAATGTTCCTTGGAAGGGTCAGACAGGAGTAAACACCAGAGCAGCCACATTGTGCCAGGGACTGTGCCAAGCCCTGGAGATAGAAGAAGTGGCAAACAAGAGTCCCTGCCCTCAGGGTGCTCACAGTGTAAGGGGAGACAACCTACAGATGTATACAAAGTGTGTATACAAAGATCTATACACACAGGATAGATGGGACACAATTAATTACCAGAGTTAAGACCCTGAGATTGAGGCTTTGGAGAAGACTTGCTCCTGGAGGCAGGATTTTAGCTGGGATCTAAAGGAAGCCAGTAATTTCCATGGTCAGCAGAGAGTGCTGAGTGTTCCAGGAATGGGACAGCCAGAGAAAATGCTGGGAGAAGAGCTGGCGGGGCTTGTGTGCGAAACCTCCAGGAGGCCAATGTCACCAAAGGGAAGAGGAGCTATGGGGGAGGAAGGGGTAAGAAGCCTGGAAAGGTGGGACACAGCCAAGTTTCTGCAGGGCTTAGAATGACAGGTTGAGGGGGCATATAAAAGGATGTTGAGATTTATGGGAATGAGAGAATAAATGAGGGATGGGGGGTAGGGTAAGTAATAGGTGTGTGGGATACAGTGACTCTAACCCAAGCTGACTACTTGGAGACCTCAAAGTGAAGGTAGAAAGATTTACTAGAATCTCGCAAGAAGCAGGTGGTCCAGTCTCTGGGACAGCACCCAGAGAGTAGGTACAGAAGCCAAAGCTGGGTTAAAATACAAGGGTTACACGCCCCTCCCAAACATTAACCTAATTATTACTAAAGAGGCTCTAATCTTGTTAGATAACATACATAATACGTGAGCAAGGGCAGTAACAACCTCAGAATACTGAACCCCCTTCAGTCTAACCTGGATACATCCTCATCTGGGCATGGGTGCCCCAAGGCCACTACCTGTTTCCTGAGTGGTCAAATCCACCTGCTGCTGCCAGCTCCTTCCGTTCTACATTGTTTCATTTTAGTATTATCTAGGAGTTCTCTGGGAACTCAGCTAACTGCCTGTTACTTTTTATCAGCAGTCTTGTTCAGCAATTCTTGCAGTTCTGTAGAAACTTAACTCTTTCATGGTAAGCTGGGTGAGAAGGACTGACTCGAATAGAGCAACCATACAGAAAGACTTAACAAAGACTCAAAGTCATGTAATTTCTAGAGAATGGAAACTTAGGCCTAAGGACTTACTTTAGCAGACAGTCTCTGAGAAACCACACTTTTACCTTTCCCATACAGAGGGCAAGGGAGTAAGTCATGAGGGACAGAAAAGAAAAGATATGTGCAGACATAAGAACAAAGATTAGGAATAGAATCTGTTAGGAAAAGTACATGCTTACATATATGTATGTATGCGTGTGTATGTATATATGTAAACATGCATGCAGGTATCTAGTGACATGTATACATAAATATATCCACAATTGTAGCCTGGGAGGGAAGGGTAGAGGAAGAGGGGAAAAACAAAAAAGAACACAGTGAACAGTGTATAGCAGAGAACGAAAGAAAACCTCCAAGGAAGCCAAGGCAAGCAGCTTTTAATGCAGTATTGAATATATAGGCTTATTGAAATGGAAATTTATAGCTAAATATCATTAATTCTCTCATGTTCTCCTGTGTGCAAGGTACATTTTTCTTATTTTATATTTAAGTTTATAATGTTTCTTTTTCTCTTCTTATTATGTATTAAATTTTAGTATTTAAGTCTAAATTTAAAAAAAGATTAAAAAATACAGTTTAAATTTTTAGCTCTATTGAAAATGTTACTTCCTTGTGTTTCATAAAAATTGGATTGCCTCTTTATGTTTTTTAATATGACTTGATATTTCTCTTTAAAAGCAAAAAGTTTTAGTTCCTGTACCACAGGAGATGTGTAAGCGCTGTGAGGACAAGCATGTTGCCTCATGATTTCATCTGTCTCCCTCCCCCCCCCCAAGTCCTGTGCCCTATTGACCTGATTGTGAATGGTAAAAGACAACAGAATTGCTAAACTCATGTTTTGGAGTTGAGTACCCCCAATGTTTTGTATCACTCGGTGGCACAATCCCTCCATTCTCCCCTCCCCAGCATGCTAACTCCTTACCTCCAGGCATAGAAAGCTATTGTTCAAAATTAGAGAGGGCTTTTTAAAAAAAAATTTCCTAGACATCCCTTAACCTAAACAAGCAGTTTTTTGTATCAAAATAGCATTGGGAAAGAGTGGTCTAAACTAATCAATTGAACAATAAGAATTTATGAAGCACATACTGTATGTCTGGTCCTCTTTAGCCCCTTGGGTTCTGGGTCTTCCGCTGACTTTTGCTGGGCTTCAGGGTTTGGCTGCTTGGCTTGTACTTTGGGGTGGGCTCTTCCAGCTGGCCTCCCTGGCTGTGCGGTTTAGCTGCTAGTCTGATCCAGCTGGGGGCTCCGGTTGTTGGCTTGCTATAGAAACAAGGTCTCTCTGCTGGCAAGACCCAGGGGCAGGGGTCTCATTGGTGGCCAGCCTCAGAGCAGGGTTTCCCTACTGCAGGGGTGTCCAGGCCTCTCAGTGGGCTGGGTTGGCATTTCTTGGGTGGGGTCTTGCTGCTCTGAACAGACTCCTCACTTTCTGGGGGGTCTGCTGGTTTGTGGGAGGGTGAGTTGGAGAGAAGACTGAATGAAGCTAGGCCTAAGTTCTGCCTTTGTAGTTAGGCTCTGGCTGCAGCTAGGCCTAAGTTCTGATGAGGGATGACCATAGGCTCAGCAGGAACTCTGATCTTTATCTTAAGACCAGAAAACCTGTGATTCACTCTGGAAAGAATTCAGCCCAGGCCAACTTGGAGTCAGAGTTGTAAAACATTATTGTACGCTTTACAGAGGGCAAGGGTCCTTAGGGGACTTGCAAGTTTATTGTTAGGCTGTCCAGGGGCAAGAGTCCTTTAGGGGACCTGCAACCTCAAAGGGGTAGAATTAAGGTCTTTTATAAAATAATCCGTAGTAGAACCCGTGCCAATTATGCTAACTAGGTGATTAAGGGTGGGATTACGGAGGAGTTAAGGTGGGGCCAGTATTTAAAGGGACATCGGTATGGCTGTTATGGTGATTTTGGTATCCTATGTGATTATTATGGTGATTGTGGGATTCACTCCCACAAATGACACAGTCTTAACAGGGTAAGGAGTTTTATTGAACACAGAAAAAAGGAAGCTTAAATCGGCACCAGCAATACAATATTCCTAGCACAATTAAAGCAAGCACGACTAAAATAAACAAGAGTAGTGAGCGGAGAGAGAAAACATCACCAATTTGGGGGAGCGCCAACTCTCGATCAGCATGGCTGGGGAATCCCGGGGTACAGCCTTTGAGTCCCGAACGGGAGGGTCCCAGGCAGAGCGTCCTCTCCGAGGGGGAGATTCCGAAGAGGCTCAGGGGATTGGGGATTTTTATGAGAGAAGAACAAAGAAGGCTTGACCAAGATAACTGGTTCCTTGCCAGATATTGCTTAGTTCTTTCGGGTGTTTGTGTAACCGGGACGAACAGCGTGTGTTTTTCATAGGTGTTATCAAGCAACAGTCCTTGAGAGAATAGCCAGTTCTCACAGCACTGTATTCCAGGAGGGGCTAGTTCCTGGGGTATGCTCCTAAGTCATGTGATACAAGTTCAGGTCACACAAAGGACAGAGTGAACTCACCATCTTAGTAACTATGGACTATCGTTAATTCAATGGCGAATTAAGGAAACTCTGAAATTTTCAGGGTTTCTTGGGCTTGTCTCATGTAGCAGCTGTACAAGGAGTTGTTGGTCAGAGGGCCAGTGGGGCTTTCGTCAGTGAAATGCTTAAAGATGATAGCCTTAACACTGGAGGTGCCCTACCCAGTCCATCCAACTCACTTTACACACGGGGAAACTGGGGCCCAGAGTGGATAAGGGGACTTTCCTAAAATCACATTGAGGCAATGAGAGGCAGAGTTGGATTTGAACTCACATTTTCTAGTTTCAAATCCCTTTTCCATTACACTCAGTTCATTCTGAGGACACTATCCTCAGAAAAGCAGGGCCAGGCCAGGTTTAGTAAGGGTAATCACGGTATCTAGATACAGGATCTAAGCTGAAAGGATAGACTAAACATCACCTACAAGGTAACCAGCTCTTATATCAAAGTAGTAAATTTATTTTAGAAAAAAAGAAAAGAAAAATGGAAGCAAAGAAAGAGTTAAGGGTGAGGGAGAGCTTCCTGGGTCCAGAGTCATTAAGGTATAGAGGAAGTAATTCCAGAAGAGACAGCAATATAAAAGGTTCTAGCCAAAAATCGTCCTCTAGAAGAGGTTCTTAACCTTGGGACTGTGAACTTTACAATCCATAGATGAATGAGTGATTTTATTTGTTTTAATCAGTCAAAATCTGCCTTCTCATTGTCCTCCCACCCCAATGCTTCCACACTGAGGACACAAAAAAAACAAAACCCATCACAAATACATGCAGACGCCCTCGCAGAGTCGATCAAAGCAACTTTATATATTGGCAGTATTTACAAAAAACCCAACCAACTCTCATTGTGCGTTCTGAGTCCTTTCCCTCTCTACGAGGAGGTGCGCGTTCTCTGGAAGTGTGCTTAGCTTACACTGACACCAAGTTCAGCACAGTAGAATTCCATCATCTTTATATAATAGAACTCATTCAATTTATGAACACTCTCTCAAGTTGCGATTCTTTGGCACCAGAAAACAAACATCTATATTTTTTTGTAAATCCTTAGAGTTGTTTAGGGTAAGTAGGTGGGACAGTGGACAGAGCTCAGGGTTTGCAGTCAGAAAGATTCGTCTTCCACAGTTCAAACATCGCTTCAGACAATTACTAGCTGTGTGACCATGGACAAGCCACTGAATCCTGTTTGCCTCAGTTTCCTCATCTCTAAAATGATCTGGAGAAGAAAATGGCAAACCAGTCCAGTGTCTTTCCCAAGAAATCTCAAAAAAGGATCATAAAGAATCAGATTCATCTTAAAAATGATTGAACTGACAACTGTTTAGGGCTATTCTCTAACTTGTTCTCCCTCTCCCCTTCATCTTATTTCCCTCTGTAGCTATGTGTGTGGTATATTCTTCCTTCTGTCTTACTCAGAGGAGAGGGAGGTTCGAGTCTTGGTCAATTCCCCCATCCCCTCCTGCTTGTCTGTACAGATTCCTACTTGCTTACCTTGATCATGTGAGACAATTTTTACTGCCCTTTCTTTCCCTTCCCCTACCTGTCAACCCAGCCCCCCCCCCCCCCCCGTTCTTCTTCCAGACCAACAAGACAAGACATGATGGAAACATGCCTGATCTTTGTCTGATGGGACTCATTCTCTGAGCCCCGGTCATGATACAATTCGGAAGTCCTTGGCAGATTCTATATTGGAATGGAAGCAGTATGTCTTGGCTTAGTCCCTTAACGTTGTTCATTCATGCTTCCCTTTGTGCGTTTCTCTTCACTTCCGTGTTTGAACTTCAGAGTTTCTCCATAGCTCTGGTTTTTTCAGAATGTTTGAAAGTCCTCTATATCATTAAAAATCCATTCTCCTGCTCTGCCCCCCCCCCCATCCCATACCCCTGTACTACTGTAGCATTAAACTCAGTTTTGTTGGGTGATTATTCTAAATATAATTGTTTTTCTGGATAAGCCAATATCCTTTGCCTTTTGGAATACTGCATTCCAAATTCTTGATTTCTCTGTAGGGGTGGTTGCCAAGTTATGCGTGGTCTTTACTGTGGCTCCTCAGTACTTGAATTCTTTCTGGATGCTTGCAGCATTTTTCTTTTGAAATGGGAACCCTGCACTTTGGCTGTAGTGTTCCTGGCAGTTTTCATGGGGGGCTTATATCTGGTGATGGCTGGTGACTTCCCGCGTATTTCCAGTTTACCCTATGGTTCTAAGACATGTGGACAGTTTTACTTTACAATTTCTGGAAATAGGTTGTGTAGATCCTTTTGTTTTGGGGGGTGTTTTGGGGGTCTATTTTTGAGCAAAAACAAAAAAACCCAAACTCTCCTTTTACATTTTTCTTTCTTGTAGGGCTGTTGGGACAAGAAAAAAGACAGGCCTGGCTATTATGTTGCAGTCCTAGAAAAATGCAGGATAAGCTTGGTATTTGCAAACCAGTCAGACCCAACACACTCTGAACACAGGCTGTGTCCCTGAGATCAAGAGGGCTTACCCAGACTCAACTATAGCAAGCTTTTTGTGCTGCTTAAATGTAGGATGTAAGCTTTAGCAAACAAGTGAAAATGTCCCAAAGACTCTGGGAGGCCGCATTGTGTCATGCTGGGGATTGTAAGAAAGGAGAAAGCCCAGGCGCCTCTGCCCAAGCAAGGGTGTCCAGCACTGCACCAGCTGCATGGGGGGCAAAATGCCATCAGTTTACCCCTGACTTATTTCAGGGGTGTTCCATGATCATTCTACTGCCCCAGCTACTCCTGTACTTAAAAGAAAACACTGGCAGCACATGAGTGTCACACAGAATGTCCTTAGATGAGAAGCCCTTTCCATGCAGGCAGAACCAGAACTCTTCTCTGGATGGCATCTGCTTACTGTTATTTAAAACTGAGGAAAGGAACAGCTCCGTACCAGAAAGCAGTGATGAGACCCGTCATAAAATAAACCGCCCACGATGCAAAAAGAATCACAAATCTAATCTATCATGAATCACCTATTTAAAATTGGCTCATATGGCCAAGTTCACCTACATGTTTACATACCCACTGATCTACTGCTCACGCCCTCCTTCCTCCAAATGGAAAGATTAATGCAAATGCAATTTTCAAGGGCTATTTCCCAAGTAAAAGAAAGGAAACCAGGAACTTCTCTCCTCCATGTTTCGGTACAGAAAAGGAAGTAATGCTTGGGGTTCTTAGGGTGGCAATGAATAAAAATGAAATTTCTTGGCCAAATGAGAAGTTACGAGCATTAGCCTCCATATAGAAACAGTAAGTGTTGCATTTTACATGAAGCCAAGCATTCGGCAATGTTTGTACAATTAAGTGGCAATGTTTGTGCAATTAAGTATATTTCAACTGGTGGCCACCATAAATATTGCCTGTATGAGGACTATTTTTAGCCTAATAAAATGGGGGGAAAATAGACTGGAAAACAACTGAAAACATAGAGCCCAGAGAGGGCCAGGTGTCTCATTGTTGAGAAAAAGACATCATTTCACATCCAAGAAAAAAGAAAAGGACCCTCCTCCTTCCTCTCCTTAAACAGAAACACAAATGTTTACAGTGACAGACAACAGGGGAGCCAACATTACAATGTGGTGAGCCAGTCTCACAAAAGCATTCCCAAAACATATGCCCTCATGGCAATGCAGGGACTGACTGCTTAATTCCTGCCCATAATGCCATGGGAGAGAACACCTAGGAACTATTCCCAGCCCTCACTGCAGGCAGCTCCAGGCTCTGCCCAAGTACTTACTACATCATTGGTGGTCCCACATTTGGTTTTGCCAACAAAAGAAATACTTTTTAAAAAGCACATCAAAATTAAAAAAATCCCCAGTAGGCATGAGTTATATGAGGAATATTTGCCTGATTAGTCCGGTTTCCCACCATGACTAGATAAGAAATCTTTAATATAAGTCTTTCTCCTCACCCTGAAATCTAATTAAGTCCAAGGGAAAGCCAAAATGATTAGTAAAGAAATAATTTTATGCCCTATCTTTCCTTCCTCCTTTAAGTAATTCAGAAGTTTTGGAAAATGCTTTTATGTTGAAGTTTGTGATTCAGGGTAGGACATTATCTGATGGACTCATGGCCAACCAATCACTGGAAAATGCTCCTGCTGTACTGGGCGCAGAGGAGGGGGGTTATCTTCCAAGCACCCCACTTTTCTTCCCTAGAAGGTCAGAGGGACATTTGCTTTGTGTTATTGCAAGGGTGATCTGGGTGTTTTTCCATCAGTAAGGGCTTTATTTGTTAAAGGGGAATTTATGCGCTGGTGATACAAAGGGAGGCAGAGGACCAGCCGGGGGCTCAGGGCACAGAGCTGCCCGCAGCGCCCACATCCCTTCATACGCGCTCGCTGGAGGAAGGAGGCAGCGTGTACAGAGCCGTCTGCAAAGCGGGCTGGAAGCCGGCTCAGAGGGAAGGCCCAGTGGTCAGAGAGGAGCAGGCAGAGCGCTCCGGGCCTGGGGAGGGACGGGATGGAAGGACGCGTGCTGGGGAGAAGGTGTGAGAAAACCGCCAAGGGCTCTCATTAAGCAAGCATGCCGTTTACAGAAAGCGATCGTCTTGTCTCCTGTTTGCCTATGCCTCGTCTCTCGTTTTTCCTGTTTTATTGCTGTATCTATGATTTCTAAAACTAGAGCAAATAATATACTGATAGTGTATGTATGTCCTTGCTGTTCCTCTAATCTTACTGCAAAGGTCTCTATTTATTCTCATTACATATAATTCTGGACTAGTTTGTGAGAGATATTGTTTTTCTTCTAGTGTTGCTAATATAAATACATATTGTATTTTATCCAAAGGTTTTCTTGCATCGATATCGTCATGATTTCTGTTATTTTTGTAAACATCATCTCTTATGTTTATAATTTTCCTAATATTGAACCAACCTGGTATGCTTTCAACTTGGTCATGGCAGGTATGTTTTCAGTAGGATGGTTTTGCCTATTTGCTAACATTCTAATATTACTTTTTTTTGATTTTTTGTTCATTAGTGGTATTGGTTGACAGTTTTCTTTGTCAGTTTTAATTCTCTCTGGTTTAGGCATTAAGTGCATATTGCATGAGAGAAAGAATTTCTTTTTATATTTAAAAATGGTTTGTGGAGCATAATAATTTGTCTTTGAATTTTTGATAGAATTTGATATTAAATTCTTCTTGTACTAGATTTTTTTCGTTTGGTGATAATTTTTGGCTTTTTTAGTTTCTTTTTCTGAGATTAGATTATTTAAAATTTTAAATCATGGCATTTTACGTACTTATACATATTCTTCCATTCATCTCAGTTATTGCTTTCAGCACAGAGTTGCACAAAATAATTTCTTATAATTTCCTTTCTCTTAAATTTTTATGAATCCTACTTTTTCATTTTTGACACTGCTAATTTTATTTTCATTTTACTTTTAAAATTCCAATTTACTAATGGCTTATATGTTGTATTGTTTTTTATAATCTACCTTTAATTTTGTTCTTTTAATGATTATATTACTTTCCATTTTAAACTCTTCTTCGATTTTCAGAATTTCTATCTTGTTTTTAATTGAGATTTTCCTTTTTTTTTTCTCTTCCAAGGCTTCTTTGGGAAGTGGTGTTAGATTTTTTGAGTGTAAGTTTCTTGAGATCAGAGAGTTGTGGGTTTCTTTGATTTGTTTTTAGGCAATTGAGGTTAAGTGACTTGCCCAGGGTCTTTTGTATTTGTTAATGGTAAGCACAATGACTCTTATACCACAGGTATTTAATAAAAGCTTGTTGACTCATATTGACTTGCTTAACATTAAAACCATTGACTTTAATGATCAAATGAGATAATATTCATAAAAACTTTAGCTTGGAGCCTGGTGCACAGCAGGGGCTCAATAGTCTTTGTTCCCTTCCCCTTTTATTTAACTCTTTCACTCTCAGGTTTGAATCTTTCGGATTATGATTCTTTCCTCATGTTTAAATGACATGAAGAAATTCTCCTGAAAAAGAGACTGACCACAGAATCATTATGAGATATATGCACACTCTTCACCTCGCGGAATCCTCCAGAATTTTCTTAACTCGGAGACAAGTTACTTCTTCATAGGGTTGAAGCCAGTACTTTGTTGTGTGTTTTTTTCCCCTAGAAATTGGTATAAAGTTGCACATATGTTCAGTCCCTTATTGCATTGGTACTTGTTGAAAGACAAGATTATGTCATTCTCCTAGCTAACATTGGTCCCAATGGGACGGGTGGCAGCAATTTTCATCACCCTGGGGAACCTGTCAAACTGTGAACAGCCCTCCCAGTTTGTGGCTCATCCATTTAAATCTGCATCACCCTCCAAGTCCAGGGCATTTCTGACCTCCTCATAACTTCCAGGGTGTCATGGAAGGAGCAGCCTTGTCTGGAAGACTCAGCGAGAGCATCAAGTCCCCCAAAGGGCTCTGTATTCTCAGGGACTCCAGCAGCTGCTCCTAGAAATACCAGATTCCTCTTCAGCAATACAACTCACTTGGCTTTCCCATTGGGTCCGACAACAACGTTCTTTTCATTTTCTTTTTTACACTGCAAAGCATCATCCACAGGAGACAAATGATTCCTTGTCATCTAGAGAAGACCCTCTACATCTGCTCTTCCATCACGGCCCGCCACACCCTCAGCTAATTGGCCAAGAGAGTCGAAGGAGAAGGATAGTAAACAACGACGGTACCTGAATTGCAAGGTCTGCTTTCCCATCCTGACTTTTGAATGATCATCTTTGTTGTTATGATCCCTCAACTGAAATCCATAATGTGTCATGAATTGTGGCTTCATGAAAGCTTTTCACAGCAGTGAACCGTCACCTCTGCCAGGTTCTACCGTGATGGAAAACCTTTGCACCTATGGCCTCAGTTCAGGCTGCAAAGTTGCTATCTGAAGGGGAGACTGAGTTCACCACATTTGATCACAAATTTAACCATTAGGGTGAGGAACTTTTCAGCTATAACAGCTTTTCAAGGCTGTCTACTAAGTTGAAAAGGATTTTTGATTTCTGTCAGTAGACAGAGTATAGAGTGATGGATCCTTAAACTATGGAATTATTGTCACTACGATCATTTGTGAATGGGTTATAATTATGAATGTCACAAATATTTATTAATATAAGATAGAGTAATGTAACAGCTCACATCTCTATAGCACTTTAAGGTTTATGAAGCCTTTTATATGTTATTTTATTTGAGTCTCAAAAGAAGCCTGTAAAGTAGGTGGCATTATTCCCATTTTGTAATAACGAAAGTAAATCTAAGATTGCATGTGTTGCCTTAGGTCACAAGGTCAGAGAGTGCCTGGGGCAGGATCCAAGTTCATGTCCTTCCAAAGTCCAGTGCTCCACACTCCTAATAGACCGAGTGCTGGGATTAGAGATAAGAAAATCTAGGATTAAATCTCTGTCACTTATTAACTGTATGGCAATGGGTAAAGAAACTTTTATTTGTAGCCTTTATATATGAAGTCATAGATGCGTTGTGATCTGCCTTTTGGGAGGGATTTACCACGTAAGGAGTTTGGATGTTGGGAATTATTTTTATTAAATATATGTGTGTGTATAAAAATATATATACACATATGTGTGCATATATGTATATGTGTGTATGTATGTGTATTTGTCATGTACTGACCCTTCCTGTTTAACACTGTGGCAGTCTCCCACTTTTAGTTAAAGGAAAGTGTCACTTAATTGACTTTTGTTTTCACTGCTGTTTGGTTAGTGAAATGATGCAGCCCATTCTGGTGGACTAGAATATATTTCTGGAGAGTTTTTAAAACCATTTCTTTCTTCCCTCATTTTCTCTTTTCCTTTCTCCTTCCACCTCCTTCCTCTTTTCCTTCTTTTCTCTCCTTCCTACTGTGTGGGGCAAAAGACCTTTGCCCAAAATAAACTCAATAACTCAGAGGTTTCTTCAGAGAAACAAAAAGATATTTATTTATTACTTCTCTTGTGAGAAGGGGGAGTCATCATCACCATAAGCAGTCTGGTGAGAGAGGCCCGAAATATAGAATGTAAAGCTTGGTTATATACCCAAAAGACCACCCCTCCCTCCCCCACCCCCCACTGTCCTTTGGTCCCATTAGTCAGGAACTTAGGCTCACAAACTAATCACAAAAATCCACTGACATAGCCAGTAAAATGTCAGCAATGTCAAAATAGATATGAAAGCAGAAGATACGTGTCTAGTAGTATCAATATAGATATTAAAGCAGACAATATTTTATGAATCATGAGGTTTTAGGACATGGTGACCTGCCCAGCATTCTGCAACAGGATTTCCAATTTTATATTTGTACAGGTCAAATGGTGGCCAGTGGAAACAAGTCTGGGACATCTGGGTCCATGGTTACATTTGAAGGTCTGTATTTTCCTCTTTTACTCATTAGCTTAGCTTAGCAAAAACTTCAACTTATGACCAGGGAAGTTAGGCAAGGGTCCCAGATTCCCAGCCCAGGTTACTAAGTCTTTGGTACTTTATTACAATTCTGTTCAGATTTCTGGAATGTTACCTGAGAAGTTTTCACTTTTATTCCATTCAGCAGCCTGCTAGCCCAGGCTGCTAAGTCTTTGGTAACTTACTACAAATCTGTCTAGATTTTAGAATACTACCTGGGAAGTTTCTATCTGTCCCACTCACTTCTGCCTTTCCTTCCCTTTTCCTCCCTCTCTCTTTTTCTTTCTTTTTCCTACCTCCCTTCTTCCATTCATTCCTCTATTCCTTTCTTCCTCCTTTTCCTCCCCTCTTTCCTCCCTTTCCCTTCTCCCCCCTTCCAATATGGTTTAACTTTTAAAAATAATTTAATTTTTATTCAATGAAAAACATTAATGTTTCTCTGTTCTATTCCCACCCTCACACGAATAAGAATAACAAAAGAAAATTAAAATCTTTATCACAAGTATCACTGGTCAAACAAAACCAATCTCCATATCAACCACATTCAAGAAGGAATCCCGCATTCCGCATCCTGAATCCCTCCTTTATTCTCCCTGCTTGGAGATGGGTAGCAGGTCCATGTTAGGTTCTCTCGAGTCATGCCTGTGACTGCATCCATCCACTTCCTGGGGCTTTCCGAGTTGTTTGTCCTGACCATTTTGTCATTACTGAATACATTTTGTCGCGGTTCTGCCCACTTCACTCAGCATCACTTTATAGAGATCATGAGAGCAGATTTGGAAAGTGCTAAACACATAGTAGGTGCCCTAGAAACGCTCAGTCCATTCCTCCTCCTCCTCTTCCCAGGTTTCTCTGAAATAGTAGCTTGTGTCAAGCTTACAGCACAACTGGATTCCTTAACAGTCAGTGGCTGCAGTCATTCCCCCAATGATGGGTGCCTCCTTAGTTTCCAGAACTACCCCCAATGCTTTTGAAGCTTTGAGCTCCTTGGAGTATAGACATAACAGAAGCCCTGGCAGGTATTAGGGTGGGGCCTTCCTCCGCTCAGTCCCCTGAGAGTTTAGATTTGATTCTAGAGCAAAACGAGATACTTGCATGTCACTCAGCAGTTAACAGAAGGAGACTGACTTAGCCATAACAAGAGGATATTCACAAATCAGTGAGGAGCCTCGAGTTGATTGAACTCGCCTGAACTATGCAGTGGGATGGACAAGACAAGCCTCAAGATGGGGCCCTAGCGGCCGGTTTGTGTTCAGGCCACAAAGAGCGACGTCAGCAGCCTGAGCTTTCATTCTCTCAGTCAGCCTATGGGAGGGGCCAACTGCTATAACTTTAAAGGAGTCCAGATCCGTGGTCCTCCCCTTCGTGATAAGAACCTTAGCTGTTTGCAGGGGTGTCAAACTCAAAAGCGCCATGACTTAGAAAATCACCAGCGTATGTGTATCTGTATGGGTACATATAAATATGTCCAACCTTAGTTGCATCCTTCTGGGAGTGAGGGGAAGGGGCATAAAGAACAAAGCACCCAACCGAGAACAAAGGAAAACAATGAAGCAAAGACAAGACGGACAGCTCCCAATACATGGGCCAGGGTTTATTGTTCAGGCTTTCCCGGAATGGAAATTTCTTGCTGCCTATTTACGTTCTGCTGTGCATGTGACATGCTTTTTTCCTTTTCTTATTTTGTATTTAAGTTTATGTTTCTTTTTCCTTTCTTACTGTGTATTTGAGCTTCAGTAATAAAAAAGTGGGGAAAAAAAGAAAATCACCACAAATGAACATTATATCGTATTTTTATTTATTTTGTTAAATATTTCACACTAGATGGTAGAGAACAAACAGGATTTCCATGTGGCTCCCGCTTCCACCTCCTCCAATTCATACAAAAAATGACTCTAAACAAACTTTGGAACTACAGAACCCACAAAATGACACAGAGAAGCTAACCTGCTGAAGACAGCCCAGCCGGCCAGAAGGGGCCAGCTCGGTGCTCTGGGAGCCTTAGCCTCAGGGGGGCCACAACCAGCCACTGGCTGGAGAGACTTCAGATCACCAGCAGCTGTGGCAGTTTCCAGAATTATCAACCCATAGATGCTAAGGACAAAGTGAGAGGTCAGTGCAATGTGGATACACACTAAATAGGATATCTCAACCTACAGAAGATTAGGGGGGAAGGGGATGAGAGGGGGACATGATGGAAGGGAGGTCAGGCTGAGGGGGAGGGAAGTTGGAAGCACAGACTTTTGAAAAGGGACAGGATCAAAGTAGAGAATAGAACTAGTGGGGGGTGGGATAGGAGGGAGGGAAATATACTCAGTCTTTCACAATATATCCACTATGGAAATGCTTTGCATAGCTACACATGCACAGCCTTTTGAATTGCTTATCTTCCCAGTGAAGGTGGGTGACAAGGGAGAAAGGGAAAGAATCTGGAACTCAAAGTTTTAAAATAAAATGTTTTATATATATATATATAATTATTACTATTTTACATGTAACTGGGAAATAATATATACAGGCACTGGGGCATAGAAATCGACCATGCCCTACTGGAAAGTTGGTGGAGGTGGCATGGGGGAAGATATGGGAGAGAGTAGATTAGGGGAGGGGATATTCAGTGGGATCGCTGTTTTGGGGTGGTGGGTAGGGGGAAAATGGGGAGAAAATTTGTAACTCAAAATCTTGTGGAAATCAATGATGTAAACTAAAAATAAACATAATATTTAATTCAAAAAAAATTTTCAACTGAAATTTTCATCTCATTCTAGCACTGGGAAGTTTTTCTGCTACGTAGGGCCATTGGGTAGAGGTCATTTGCCACCTCTGTTCTGGAGAACCTTCCACCATTTAAATAAATTCAGAGTTTTAATTGATTAGACCTGACCTCTGACAATTCAATAGCCTGACCTAGGCAGAGTTCCTTTCCTAAGGAGGAAAAGTAAAACTGAAGGAGAAACACAGCAAAAACAACCAGACAATAGAACAGCTTTTGGAAGGAGCTCCTGAATCCAGAAGCTCTCGAATTCCCACATCCACATGATCAGATTCAGGGATGTGGCTATCCCAAGTCTTTGCAGGTTTCAGCATGTATCTCAGTGTAAAAAGGTGACCATGGGTTTAGTGACTTCTTCAGGGTCACTCAACTAGCACATGTCTGAGACAGAAGTCAAGCCCACAATTCTATCCACTCCACCATATCTCCCCACTAAGCTGCTTCCTTCAAGTTCTACTTACTGGAAAGCCCCTGTAAGCTCTCCTTACAGACTATCTCTCTTCCCTCATGGGAACATTCATCACTCTTAACCCCTTTCCTCCCCTGAAGCCTTCTTTCACCCTTTTCCTCCCTATTTCCAGCCCTCTCTTTGCTTCCTGGCCCATTTCCCTGTAGGCTCCCTCCTTCCTGAGAGACCCTGGGAATTATTTCCTCATCGTTTTTAGGCATTAACTTGATTAAACTACATCATAATCCCTTCTTGTCTTCAAGTCCCTCATCTGTAAAATTCGCAGCATGCTGGCACCACCCCCATGGAGCTCACATAAGATCGATGTGTAAAATGCTTTCCAAACCCTTCACCGATACATAAACGCTAGTGAGATCGCATACAGGAGGGGAGGTACCCAGTAGAGATGAGCAAGGTCAGAAAAGCAGAAGAGTCAAAAAGCCTTTGTGGAGATACATGAGAGGGAGGGAAGATGGCGTCATGGCGATATGATCTGGATTTGAAGACCCCTTTTTGTATTGGCAAGTAAGCAGGTACTTAGCACTTAGTGACTGATCAAGCCTCTGTTGGGGAAACAGAAGGTATGAACTCCTGTCTCCTGTTGCTGATGTAACTGGAAGGGGTTGGCTGAAACAGGAAGCTAATACTTTGTGTCTATAAGAAAAGCCCTGGAGAGGGATGGTCAGAATTTCTTGGGACAAGGACCTGGAAGCAGAAGCTGCTGCTGCTGGACTGAGAATTGAGGAGAAAAAATGAGAATTGGTAACTGAGTCAGATCTTCCTGAAGTGGACTCCATGGAGGCTGAAGAGGACAGGATCCCCCCCCC
>NW_027186379.1:0-10953 GCF_028583685.1 Petaurus breviceps papuanus
CAAAAATACAGAAGAAATTAACACCTTAAAAAAGTAATTGACCAAATGCTTAAACTCTGTCTCTCTCTGTATCTTTCTCTCTCTCTGTCTCTGTGTGTCTCTGTCTCTCCCTCTCTCTCTTTCTCTATGTCTCTGTCTCTGTCTCTGTCTCTGTCTCTCTCTGTCTCTCTCTCTGTCTCTGTCTCTCTCTCTTTCTGTCTGTCTATCTGTCTGTCTATCTGTCTCTCTCTCTCTCTCTCTCACACACACACACACACATATTTCACAGAAGAAAATAACTCCTTAAAAATTTGAACTGGATGGGGAAAAAGAGGTACAGAAGCTCACTGAAGAAAATATTTTTAATTAGAATTGAACAACTATAAGTTAATGAGGCATCAAGAATTAATTAAAGTCAAAAAAGGATGAAAACACAAGAAAATGTAAAGTGTATTGTTTGAAAAACAACTGATATATAAAATAGATTCAGAAGAGATAATTTAAAATTATTGGATTTTGTTAGAGTCTGGAATTTAAAAATGGTCTAGGCATTATCTTTTAATATTCATTATCAAAGAAAACTGCCCTGATATCCTAAAACAAGGTGAGGAAATTAAAAAAAATCTCTAAGAAAATTTGAAAATGAAAATTCTTAGGAATAATATAGTCAAATTCAGACATTCCAGGTCAAGGAGAAAATATTACAAACAGTCAGAAATAATTCAAACATTATGGAACCACAATCAGAAATACACAAGATTTAGTTGCTTTACATTAAAGTGTCAGAGGGTCTGTAATATGTATGGTATTCTTGAAGGCAAAGGAACTAGGATTACAACCAAGATTAACCTACCTAGCAAAACTGAGTATAATACTTCAGGGAAAAAATGGACATTTCATGAAGTAGAGGATTTCAGGTATTCCTAAAAAGACCAGAACTGAATATAAAAATTTGACTTTCAAATATATGACTCGAAAGAAGAATAAAAAGGGAGTCAGTAAAGAGAAATCATAAAGGATTCAGTAATATTAAACGTTTACATTCCTATATAGGAAGATGAAACTTTTAATTCCTAATAACTTTCTTATTATTATGGCATTTAGAAGGAGTATACACAAACAGATGACAGAAGTGTGTGTTGAGTATGATGGGAAGATTTCAAAGAAATAAAATTAAAGCACAAAAAAGTGGAATGCAGTGGGAAAAGGGGAAAGGAAGAGGAAGAAAATGGAAAATTATCTCTCATAAAAGAAGTGTGAAAGGAAGAAATTTTATAGTGGAGGGGTAACTATGAGGGGGAGTAGCAGGCAATACTTGAATATTACTGCCATCAGAATTGACTCAGTGAGGGACTAACATACACATTCAGTTGGTTACAGAAATCTATCTTACCCTATAGAGAAGTAGAAGAAGAAGGGGATAAGCAAGGGGGGAGATCAATATAAGGAATGTGATAAGGGAGCCAGTGGTCAGAAGCAAAACAAACTTTTGATGAGGAACATGGTAAAAAGAGAGAAATATAAATGGGGTGAAATGAGAAGTTAAATATGCAGTTAATAATAATAACTGTGAATTTGAATGGGATGAGCTCAGCCATAAAACATAAACAGCAGAATGGATTAAAAAACAGAACCTAAAATGTGTTATTGGCAAGAAATACAACTGCAACAGAGTAAAGATAAAGATTGGAACAGAATCTACTATGCTTCATCTGGTGTTAAAAAAATTAGCAGAGATAATAAGAATTATCACAGAAAAAAGAAAATTAAAAAACAGACTTACTGTGGGTGGAGCTAAGGTGGAGGAGTAAAAACAGTAACTCCACACAGCTCTGACTCCAAACACATTCAATACCCTTATATTATGACTCTAAACAAATTTCAGAACTACAGAACCCATGAAATAACAGAGAGAAAAAAATCTCCTACTTGTCAGCCGGGAAGGCCAAAAGGGTCTGTCACACCACACTGGGAGCCCAGTGCAGTCCCACATGAATCTCTAGTGACCAGACCCAGGGTGGCCCTAACACACAGCACAGAACACCTGGAACAGACTTCAGGAGAGTGCATCACTAGCAGCTGTGTCAGTTTCCACACTTCTCAGCCCATAAATGCCAAAGAGAAAGTAAAAGGTCAGTGGGGAACTCTGTTGGAACTGCGAGATGGAAAAGTGTGATCTGGCCACTGCCCCTCGGGAGAAAGGTAGAAGAGGCACTGTGACTGCAGCTGCTGCCCCATGACTACTTCTGCACCTCCTGACCTGCAGATGATAGGGGGACTAAGCAATCATTCATAGAGTAATCACTTTTGCTTTGATCTGCTTGCTTCTGGATCACATCCTTGGGTGGTTATCCTGGAGTGTATGTCAGAACTTGGGGTGTCTGTAGAGAGGGTACCCTATTCATAGCTCTGACAACATCTACAAAAATCTCAGCAATTTGGGACATAGCTCTCCTCACTCTGGAAGCAGAGTTCTACTATGGCAAAGAGTCAAAAGTCAAGTAATTGCCTGGCAAGATGAGCAAGAAGAGAAAGCAAAATCAGACCATAGAATCCTTTTTGGAGGATAAAAAAGATCAAAACATGGAGCCAGGAGAAGTTAATGAAGTAAAACTCCAATATCAAAAGCTTCCAAGAAAAATATGAGCTGGTTACAGGCCATAGAGGAGCTGAAGAAGGATTTTGAAACTCACATAAGAGAAATGGAGGAAAAATTGGGAAGAGAAATGAGAATGATGCAAGAAAATCATGTGAGTCAACAGCCTGCTAAAGGAGACCCCCAAAATAGTGAAGAAAATAACACCTTAAAAAAAGACTAAGTCAAATGGCAAAAGAGGACCAAAAAGCCAATGAGGAGAAGAATCCTTTAAAAATCTGAATTTGAGTCAAGATGGTGGAGTAGAAAGAGGACCTCCACGTGGCTCCAGCTCTCACCACTTCAAATCCATGTAAAAGGGGACTCTGACCAAACTTTGAAGCTACAGAAACCACAAAATGACACAGAGAAGGTAACCTCCCACTGAGGACAGCCTGGCAGGTAAGCAGGAATCAGCCAGCACAGTGCTCTGGGAGCCGAGCCCAGCCCCACAAGAAAGTTTTAACCCCAGGGAGGGCCTGACCAGCCAAGGGCTGGAGGGACTCCAGATAACCAGCAACTGTGGTGGTCCAGAATTATCAACACATAAATACTAAGGACAAAGTGAAAAGTGAGTGCAGTGTGGACTTTGCGACCCAGTAGTTTGGAGTGTGTTGGCTTTTCCCCCTAGGGTGGGAAGCTGCTGAGGACTGTGGCACAGCTGCACCACATGGCAGCTTCAGCTCATGGCCTGCAGAGTATAAGGGGACCAAGCGACCAGTCTGAGGGGAAATCACTGTTGCTTTAAGCTGCTTGGATCTGGATTGCAGTGTAGGGTGGAGGTCCTGGGATGTCCAAGCAGCTTGCCAGAATATGTGGAGGATTAAGAGAGAGAACCTGACTAATACCTCCAGCAGTGGAAAAAACCCCAGCATTTGGAACAAAGGCCCCCCTGTCTGGTAGCAGAGGTCTACTGTGGCAAAAAGCCCAAAAGTCAGGTAATTTAGTGGCAACATGACCAAGCTAAGGAAGCAAAGCAAACAGAAGAATACAACATTTGACTCCTATTTGCGGGACAAAAATAATCAAAACATGGAAGAGCAGGAAGACAGTGAAGTCAGAATTCCTGCACCTAAAGCTTCCAAGGAAAATACGAGCTGGTTAGAGGCCATAGTGGACCTTAAGAAGCAGATAAGAGAAGTGGAGGAAAAATTGGCAAGAGAAATGAGAACAATGCAAGAAAATTATGAAATGAGAGTCAACAGCCTGACTGAGAAAAATAGCATCTTATAAAATAAACTAACTCAAATGGCAAAAGACGCTCAAAAAGGCAATGAGGAGAACAATGTCTTAGAATGCCGAATTTGCCACATGGAAGAAGAATCTCAAAAGCTCACTGAGGAGAATCATTCCTTCAGAACTATATTGGAGCAAATGGAAGTTAATGAGTTTATGAGAAATCAAGATGCTGTTAAACAGATCCAAACAAATGAAAGAATAGAAGGCAATGTGAAATATCTCATTGAAAAAACCAGTGACCTGGAAAATAGATCCATGAGAGATAATTTAGAAATTATTGGACTACCTGAAAGCCATGATCAAAGAAATAACCTCGAAATCATCCTCCAAGAAATTCTCAAGGAAAACTGCCCTGACGTTTTAGAACCAGAGGGCAAAATAGAGGTTGAAAGAATCTGCCGATCACCTCCTGAAAAAGATCCTAAAAAGAAAACTCCTAGTTATATTACAGCCAAGTTCCGGATTTCCAAGTTCAAGGAGAGAATAGTTCAAGAAGCCATGAAGAAACAATTTGAATATTGTGGAAATACAATCAGGATAACTCAGGATTTGGCAGTTTCTACACTGAGGGTTCGAAGGGATTGGAATATGATATTCCAGAGGGCAAAGGAGCTGGGATTAAAACTAAGAATCACCTACCACCAAAACTGAGTATGATGTTTCAGGGAAAAATATGGTCATCCACACTCATTTGGCTATCTTACCCTACAGAAAAGTAGAGGGGGAAGGGGATAAGAGGGGGTATGATAGAAGGGAGGGCAGATTGCAGGAGAGCGTAGTTAGAAGCACATATATTTGAAAAGTGACAGGGTCAAAGTAGAAAATAGAAAAAATGGGGGATGGAATAGGAAGGGGGGAAATATAGGTAGTCTTCCACAATGTAAATACTATGGAAATGTCTTGCATAACTACACATGTAAAATCTATATTGAATTGCTTATCATCCTAGTGAGTATGGGTGAGGAGGGAAGAAGGTAAAGAATCTGGAAATCAAAGTTTTAAAAACAAATGTTAAGTTTTTTTCTTGCATGCAACTTGGAAATAAGATATATAGGTATACATGCAATGGGGCTCAGAAATCCATCTTGTCCTAGTAGAAATTTAGAGGGTGTGGGGTAAGATATAAGGGAGAGTAGACTGGGGGTAGGGGTATTTAGTAGGCTTGCTATTTTGGGGTGTGGATAGAGGAAAGAAAAGGAGAAATCTTGGGGAAATGAATATTGAGAGCTAAAAATAAATTTTAAAAAATTAAAGAAAAAAAAGAATTTTGGCAATACATGAGTGTATAGCTCCTTCCACTTGCTCAAATAAAATTTCTATATTTTTCTTGAAAACAAAACCAGACTTACTTAAATGAAATAAACAGAGAAAATACTTTGTGCTAAAATGATCTATAGTCAATTAATTAATAAAATACTATGTATATATGCATCAAATGGCATGGGATCTAAATTTTTAAAGTTAAAGGAATTATAAAATTAAATAGAACATAAAACTATACTAGTGTGAGATCTTAACTATACCTCTCAGAAATAGATTAATCTAGTTATAAAATAAATTAAAAAGGAATTAAGGGATGACTAAGATTTTTGAAATTTAATTTAATAGATTGCTAGAGAAAATAGAATGGGAATGGATAGGAATAGATATCATTTTCTCAGCTATATAATCCTAAAGAATTAGTGGATCAGATAAGAAATCATATAAAAAATCAATAATTTCATCAAAGAAAATGCAACAAGACAGCATACCAAAATTTATGGGATGCAGTCAAAACAGTACGTAGAGCAGAGTTTATTTGTAAATGTGTACATAAATAAAACAGAAAAAGAGCAAGCCAATGAATTGGATATGGTAATTTTAAAAATCTAGGAAAATAACAAATTAAAAATCCCCAATAAACAGAATATCTGAAAATCAAAGGAGAAATTGATTAAATTGAAAATAGGAAAACATTTAACTAATAAATAAAAGTAAGAGGTGGCTTTATGAAATAAAGAAGACAAACCATTGGTTAATTTGATTTAAAAAAAGACAGAAGAAAACCAAATTGCCATTATCAAAAATGAAAAGAGTGAATTCATTACCGATTAAAACTAAATCAATTATTAGGAACTATTTTGCCCAAATATATGCTAATAAATCAAATAATCTAAATGAAATATATGAATATTTACAAAAATTAATTTGCTTCAATTTAAAGAAAAGGAAATAGAATACTTAAACAACCCAATCTTAGAAAAAATCAAATAAGCCATAAATATGCCCTCTTAGCAAATATTCCCACAACAAGATGTATTCATAAATAAGTTTTATCAAATGTTAAAAGAACAATTAATTTTAATACTACATAAGCCATTTGGAAAAAATAGAAAAAGAAGGAGTCCTACCAAATTCTTTTTATGACACCAATATGATACTGACATCTAAATCAAGAAAAGGAAAAAGATAGAGAAAAATGCTATAGACCAATATCCATCTGATGCAAAAATTTTAAATAAAATACTAGCAAGTAGATTACAGCAATATATTACAAAGTTCATACACTATCACCAGGTGGCATTCATACCAGAACATAATTTACCATATCCCTAACAACAACAAAAACATATAATAATCTCAATAGTTTCAGAAAAAAAAGCTTTTAGGCAGAATATAATACTTATTATAATTAAAAACACTAAAATCACAGAAATAGATAGAATCTAAAACAATCATCAAGCATTATTTGTAATGGGAATAAGCAAGAAGTCTTTCCAATAAGATTAGCTGTGCAAGAAGGATGCCACTTATCACTACTATTATTCAAACTGTACTAGGTAGAAAAAAACAAAGAATTGAAATTATTAGAACAGGCAATGAGGAAACAAAACTATCAGTTTTTGCAGATGATATGATAGCTATAGAATCCTAGAAAATCAACTAAAAATTAGTTGAAATAATTAACAACTTCAGCAAAGCTGCAGGATATAAAAACAATCTGTGATCATAAGGAAAAAAATATTCTAAATCACGATTGGTTAGTGAAACAAGTTAAAACAACTCTGAAGTACCATCTCCTACTGGTATGATCACCCAATGACAGAAAAAAAACTAATGTTCAAGATGTAGAAAAACTGAGACACTAATGTACTTTTGGTGGAGTTGTGAACTGAGAACAATTTGAACTGAGAAACAATTTTCCCAAAGATCTATAAAACTGTCCATACCTTCTGACCACGCAATGCCACTACTAGCTTTGTATCCCAAAGAAATCGGATGAAAAGGAAAAGCACTTATATCTACAGAAATATTTATGGCAGCTATTTTTATGGTGGTAAGGTATTAAAAATCAAGAAAATATCAACCAAATGGGGAATGGCTGAACAGGTTTTTGTTTATGATTGTGATGGAATACAATTATACCATAAGAAATGATGAGCAGAATGGTTACAGAAAAATTTTGGAAGATTTATATTAACTCATGCAAATTGAAGTAAGCAGACCTATAAAGCATCATACAGTAATAGTAATATTGTGTGATGATGAACTGCAAATGTCTTTGCTATAATGATCTTTTTATTTTTAAATGTTCTATAATTTCTTTTGCCACATAGCTAATATGAAATAGGTTTTGCTTGACTGCACATATGTAATTTGTAAGGATTTTTTTTCCTTCTTAGGGAGGAGGGGCAGGAAAGAGGAAGAGAATTTCAAGTTCTAAATTTTGTAAAATCAATTTTTAAACAAGTAATTGAGAAATAGATAATGAAATAAATAAACTATATTGTAGAATAGGAAAAATGACATATAAAATTATAATCTACTTTTTTCAAAAACAAGTCGCATGACATGGAGATTCCTGTCCTCTTTTTGAATTCTATGTATATATAATTTCCCTTTTTTATGTTTATTTGGAATAAAGAAATAAAATTTAAAAAGAAAACTTTTGTTGGCAATCAAGGCTAAACTTGGAAAATGGAGTGTTCATCATTGTATGTTTAATATCTGATGTGTAGTTTCATGGTGACAAATTAAAAATATGTGTCAAAATCATATAAACTTAATGCCAAGCAACTGATTGCAGTAAAAGAATACATATTACATATCAAAAGTTTGGAATGGGATTTTTTAATTAAATATTATTTTCAGTCAACAACAACAAAAACAAAAGAAAATGAAAGCATTCTGGGAACATCTATTTTGTTATTTACTCAAATACATTCAGTTCTTCGAGTAAAGGCAAGAATACTGAAAAATAGTAGAAATAGTTGTGCATACTGAATTATTTATGTTAAACAGTTTAGCAATGACTGAATTGCAAAGATTTTCACCATCTTAAGTAAAAATCAAATTTGTAGCTCAGGTTCTCAGTTATCATTTGTGGTCAAGAGAAAATAGAATTTGAATTTTAAAGGGCAAACTAACTTGATAAATATTTTCAAGCTGTCTCAACCAGAAGAAAATATTAAAGGGAAAATTACTTCCTTTTTTTGTTACTTAAAATGAAATTGTTTCATATAAAAAATAAAAGGAACTCATTAAAAATTCACTGAAGGCTATCAGCCCTATGTTCTAAGCACTAGCTAAGGTACTTAGGAGCAGATAAAATAATATAAAAATACCTTTCCTCATTGGAATATTAACAACTGGGAAATTAGGAAAGACTCCTTAAACCATGTGGCATCTAAATTCAACTTTGAAGGATACCAGAGTGAAAATAATGAGGGAGAACATTCTAGACATGTGGGGAAACCTATGCAAAGAAACAGAAGTCATAAAAGAAATGTTGTGAACTAGGAATAACAATAAGGCTACTTTGGCTAGTATGTAGAATTAATAAACAAGAGTAAAGTGTAAGCTGTCAAAGAAATTAGTCTGTAATCAGATTATGAAGAGCTTTAAATGTCAAATAGAAAAAATAACTTAGAGCTTCTCATAGAGGCAATAGGGAGGTACTGAATTTTGAAGAGATGTTCTGGCTTAGGCTTTAGGGATATTTGTCTGTTACTTGTATAGAGAAATGGTGTTGAATTCAAATAGAAACAGATAACTACAGACCATATAGTGATGTAGAAGGTCACAAATTAACAGTATGACTTTATCTATGTTTTATTGCAATCTTATTTATTTTTAAAAAGTTTTATAGTGATATTCGAATCTGGTTTGCCATTTTTTTTCTGGCAGTTTGCTGCCAATAGGCTGTGAATTTGACACCTCTGTTGTACATGAACTAGAGAGAGATTGAATTGAATAGAGGAAGATCATTTAGGAAGCCATAACAATAGTCCAGGCAAAAATTATTAGGGGAATCAACTAGCATGACTGTGGACATGAGGGAAAAATAATAAAGATTTCATGAAGGAGAATTGACAATATTGCCTATGAAGTCTGAATGAAAGTAAAATTCAAAGACTAGGTGGAAAACCTGAATGACGAGAAGAATGATGTTGCCTTTGACAAGAAAAGGGTATGAAGAGGTGGATGGGTTTAGAGGGGAAGATAATATATTTATTTTTGGGACAGTTTGAATTAACGAAGTCTATGGTTTGCCTAGATTGAAATATCTAGCTGGCAAATGTGTATATGGGACTGGAATTCAAGAAGGTGGTGAACATGAAATGTGTAGATTCAGGGCTCACATTTCTAACAATGATAGGTTAATCCATCAGAGCTAATGAAAACATACAAAGATAAATATGTATAGATAGATAAATAAATAAATATATGTATGTATATATATGTATACACACACACATATATATGGAGAGAGATGTATAGATATTTCATATAGATATAGAATTAAAGAGACATAAGGAAAGAATTGTGGGGTGCAACCACACAGGACTATGAGAGTATAATCATTTAATAAGACTAAGAAGGATCATTTTAAAAGAAGCAAGAAGAGAACCCTGGAAAGATCTCAAGAAAGCCCCCAAATGAGAGACTATATTCAGAAGAAGGAGGTGGAAAAAGAGTTCTGAGCACTGTATTCTGAGAAAGAAAAAGTAGTTACATTTGACAATAAAGAGATCTTTGAGGGGGTGGAGCCAAAATGATGGAGAAAAAGCAGGTACTTGCTTGAGATCTTCCCCAAAACCCTTCAAATGCCTGGAAAAAAATTACTCTAAACAAATTCTTGAGCAGAAGAACCCACAAAATGACAGAATGAGAGACATTTCATCCCAAGCCAACATGGAAGGTTGACAACAAAGGTCTATTGCACTGGACTGGGAGAAAAACCCAGTCCAGCGTGGGCTGTTCTAGCATAGACCAGGCCCGACTAGCACCTTGAGTAGGTCTCAGGGGACTGAATCACTGGCAACTATGGCATTTTCCAGACATCTCAACCCATAAACACCAAAGACAACTTAGAAAGTCAGTAGGAAAGGTCTATTGGACCTGGGTGAGAGAGGAGCAAGAACCAGCCTGGCCCCAAGCCCAGGGTGGCAGCAGCAGCAGTGACTACTTCGAGAGCTCTCAGTTCACAAACGGAGGTGAGGGGGTTATAGAATGATTGATCAGTGTGGCATTGCAGCAATCTCTTTGCTGGCATATTCTCTTGTGTTGCCATGCTGGTATCTAGGTGAGAGTCCTGGGGCAAGGATAAACATGGGCATAGTGGAGCTTGTGACTGGTGGAGAGGAAATCCTCCTCACAGTTCCAAGGCAGAAAAGAGTTCTTATTATCACTTATTAACCAGAGGATGGAACAGGAAAGGAGTAAACACCTCTCTTTTGATCATACAAACTTGGGAGAGCTGAAAATTTGAAGGGCCCTAGAAGTATCTCTGAAAATAGCTGCCAAAATCCCTGAAGCCTGGGACGGTTTGCCCCCTGTAATAGTAATGTGATTTAAAGATTCCTCTGTATTGGCTTAGTTTTCTGGTTGAGTGTTAAAACCCAGAACCTGTGAATTCCATTTGTGGGATGGACTTGTTGACATGAAAAGAGAGGGCTGAATTGGGAGGAGCTGGTGCCATGGATTTAGAGAGGAACAAGCAGAGGAAGAGAGGCAGAAGAAGTTTTGGAAGCAGCATCATCGAGGCAGAGAGGGAGAGAGAGGGAGGGAGGAGGGAAGAGAGAGAGAGAGAGAGAGAGAGAGAGAGAGAGAGAGAGAGA
>NW_027186379.1:11053-21842 GCF_028583685.1 Petaurus breviceps papuanus
ATTTTTTTCTGTCTGTTTTGATGTTGTTTTGCCAGATTCATCCATTGGTGAAGGACAGTGCTATTGTTACTGTTGGTTCAGGGGTCCTGAGACCCTTCTGCAGACAGAGTGAATTACATCCACTGGTGAAGGACAGTGCTGGAAGCAGAGTCCTACTTTAAAAAAGAGCTAAAAAGGCAAGTAATTGGCTGGGAAAATGAGCAAATAGCAGAAAAAAATCAGACTATAGAATCTTATTTTGGTGATGAGGAAGATCAAAATGTAAAAATCAGAAGAAAAAAACAAAGCCAATGTTCCTTCATCCAAAGCCTCCAAAAAATATGAATTGGTCACAGGCCATGGAAAAGCTCAAAAAGGATTTTAAAAATCAAGTAACAGAAGTAGAGGAAAAATTGGGCAGAGAAATGAGTGATGAAAAAATAATCATGAACAATGAGTTGCTGAACTGTCTCCTTGCTAAAGGAGACACCAAAAATACTGAAGAAAAGAGCATATTAAAAAATAGACTAATGGCAAAAGAGGTCCAAACATCCAATGAATAGAAGAATGACTTAAAAAGCAGAATTGTCCATATGGAAAAGGAGGTCCAAAAGCTCCATGAAGAAAATAATTCCTTAAAAATTAGAATGAATCAAATGGAAGCTAATGATTTTATGAGAAATAAAAAAAAAATTAAAAAAAACTAAAAGAATGAAAAAAAATAGAAGACAATATGAAATACCTCATTGGCAAAACAACTGAACTGGAAAATAGATCAAGGAGAAAGAAGTGAAAAATTACTAGACTACTTGAAAGCCATGATTAAAATAGAGCCTAGACATCATCTCAAGAAATTATCAACGACAGCTGTCCTGATATCCTATAACCAGGGGATAAAATAGAAATCAAAATAATCTGCTGATAACTTATTGAAAGAGATCCCAAAAGGAAAACTCCTAGGATTGTTATGGCCAATTTCCAGAGTTCTCAGGTCATGGAGAAAATATTGCAAGCAGCCTGAACATAACAATTCAAGAATTATGGAAACACAATCAGGATCAGACAAGATTTAGCAACTTCTACATTAAAGGACTGGAGGACTTCGAATATGATATTCCAGAGGTCAAAGGAGCTAGGATTAAAACCAAAAGTCACCTGCCTAGCAAAACTGAGTATAATCCTGCAGAGGAAAAATGAATATTCAATGATATAGAGGACTTTCCAGCATTCTTGATGAAAGAAACAAAGCTGAATAGAAAATTTGACTTTAAAATACAGGAATCAAGAAACATGAAAAGGTAAACAGGAAAGATAAATTATAATGGACTTATTAAAGTTGAACTATTTACATTCCTACACAAAAAGATGATATTTGCATCTCATGAGACCTTTTACAGTATTAGGGTAGTTGGAAGGGTGAGTTGAATATGAAGGTTGATATCTAAAAAAATAAATTAAGGATTGAGAGAGGAATGTAATGGGAGGAGAAAAGGAGAGGTAGAATGGGGGTAAATTACCTCACATAAAAGACACAAGAGCAATCTTTTACATTGGAGGGGAAGGGGGGAGGTGAAGGGGAATGAGTGAACCTTACTCTCATTGGATTTGGCTTAAGGAAGGAATAACATACACACAAAATTAGGTTTGAAAATCTATCTTACCCTACAAGAGGGTAGGGGGAATAGGAATAAGGGTGTGGGGATGATAGAAGGGAGGGCAAGTGGGAGGAGAGGCTAATCATAGCAAACTCTTTTCAGGGGGGACAGGGTCAAAGGAGAGAATAGAATTAATATGGGGCAGGAAAGGAAGGAGTGAATTATAGTTAGTCTTCCAGAACAGGACTATTATGGAAGTGTTTTGCATGACTATACATGTCTAACCTGTATAAAAATTCTTGCCTTCTCAATGAGGGTGGGTGGGGAGGGAGGAAGGGAGAGAATATGGAGCTCAAAGTTTTAAAAACAAATGTTAAAAATGGTTTTTACATGCAACTGGGAAATAAATGGTGTATAGAAATCTATCTTTCCCTACATGAAAATAGAAGGGAAGGGGATAAGAGAAGCGGGGGTGGGGTGGGGGAGGAGGGTGATAGAAAGGAAGACAAACTAAGGGAAGGGGTATTCAGAATGCATGTTGGTGTGGGGGAAGGGGAGAATTGGGGAGAAAATTTGGAACTCAAAATCTTGTGAAAGTGAATGTTGTAAACTAAAAATAAATTAATAGGAAAAAATGGGGGAGATCTTTGATAACCTTGGAAAAAGTAGTTTCAATTGAGTAGTGGGGATAAATGTCAGAATATAATTAGTGGTAAGAGAGGGACATAAGAATTGGATATATTGAATAAAAACATTTTCTAGAAGTTTGCCTCTGTAAGGGAGGAGAGCTTGAGGGAATGGTTTGATGGTTCTTTGAGGATTGGAAGCATTGGGCATTTTTGTAGATTACTCAGAAGGAGCAAGTATATAAGGAGATGCTGAAATTCAGGAGGGAGAAAAGGTAGAAAGGACAACATCTTAGAGGAGACATGAGGGATTGGGACTAAGAGGACAAGTACATGAGTTCCTTTTGGCATGGAGAAGGGTGATCTCCTTAGCAGACATAGGACCCAAACACTAGAGAATTGGGGATGGTTTTGATGTTAATTGAAGTGGGGAAAATAGGCTGCCAATAGTAGACAGCCTGAATTTGTTTCACTGAAGGAGATAATGTCTTCTACTGAGATGGAAGGAGTATAGATATTTTGAGGAGAAAATCAAGGGTTTCAAACAGCCTCTGTGGACAGTGCAGCAGAATTATTTGGGGATATTAACTGGATGGATATGCAACAATAAAGGTCAAATTGGGACTGTATAACATATGCTTGACCTATTAATTGTACAATTCTAGGCAAGTCAATACATATCAGCCTCATTTTCTTCATCTCCAAAAACAGAAATTATAATTGAGCCTACCCCCTCCCCAGGTTCTTGTAAGAATCATATGAGATAATCTACATGAAGTACTCTGAAACTATTACAATGCTATATAAATGTTAGTTATTGTTGTTGGCATTGTTATTGTTCCATTGACACTCAGCAGGAAGGAGCATAAGCACAAAAGTTGAGAGTGGGAATGGTCTATTCAAAACAACAACAAAAGTAATTTTTCTTATAAGAATATGAGCTCCTTGAAGGCAGAGACTCTTCTGCCTTTTCCCCACCTCCTCCAGGATCTGACACATATTGAATAATTAATAAATGTTTATCAAAGTATTGACAGACATATTTGCTGTTCTCAGTTAACTTCTTTCTTCATTGTGCCTCATAACAGTTTATAAGAATAAGTAGCATCTATATCATCTTTATAGTGTGAAAAGTGCTTTACATGTTGTCTCCTTTGAGTCTCTCAACAACCATGTATGCAGGTGTTATTATTATTTCTATTTTACAGATATGAAAGATGAGATTCAGAGAAGTCATGAAACTTGTGACTTTCCCAGGGTCATATAGTTAGTAAGTACCTGATGAAGGATTCAAAGCCAGGTCTTCCTTACTTAAACTCTAGCACTCTATTTATTATAGCACTTTTATAACTATATGTGATGCCTGCATGGGCCTTGACATATACTGAAAGAGACCACTCAAAGCATTCCTTTTAGGCAATGTAATGTGTGTGAGTGAGTATTTTTTCCTCATTTGAGCTACCATTGGTAGTGACTAGTTTAGCGGTACAACTTAGGCTATATTTAACCACAGGGATCTGTAACCATTTTATTATTAAGCATTTATGTAGCATTTTATAGCTCGTAATGTGTTTTACAGGCACAATGTTAGTTGATTTTTTCCCTTTATAATCTCTCTGGGAAACAACATCAATGTTTTCATCTCCATTTGTATAAACATGGAGAAAAAAGGGAGGCCAGAAGAGGCTAAGTGACTGTCATAAGGTCAAATGGCAAGTTAATATCGACAAAAAGGGATTAGTGTTCATGGTCCCTGAATTTGCAGTCTGTTTTTGAGCTCACCGAGGCACATTGCTGCTGCTCCCTCACTGTTTTGATGAATGTCTCTAAGGATTATTGCTTGGCAGCTCAAAGAATGATGGGCTTATGAAGTGAGGAAACATAGCACACTTAAGGAAGAGGCAATGATAGCATCTTTTAAGGCGGACAATTGTTATTGCACATTTAAAGTAGAAACCTGAGTAATACAAGAAAAAAAGGCTTTATTGGGGGGAAAGAGATTGTAACAATTCCATTTCTTTGTAGACAACAACTGAAAGTATATTTAAAAAACTTGTATGACATGGTAATTTAGTTTATGTGAGATGATTTGAGTATACAAAATGATCTCATGTTGCCAGAAATGTCTTGGTCTTGTTTAATATTCAGAACTTATGATACGGCTTTGATAGAAAAAGTATGTAACTCCGAGTAAAATATCTATCTATCCAAACAAGAAAGCAAAAAGGAAATGATGAACAATCAAAACCAGTAAAAGAATTAGTGCAAACCTATGAAATTAGAAACAAATGATTGTATAACAGTTCAAGTAAACTCAAAAGTACTTAATTTGGAGTAAAAAGGTCTGGATTTGAATACTGGACCTCAGTTTACTCACCTCTAAAATGCAGGAGTTGGCAGGAGGCAGACCATATGAATTCTAAAACACTATTCATCTATAATTCTAATAATACTACCATTAATACTGGCTGGCATATATCTATACCTATATCTATATCTATACATAGTGCTTTCAAGAGAAGGAAATAATAAACTACTCTTTGCCAAGAAGACCCAACATGAGGTCAAAAAGAGTCAGACATGACTGATTGAGAAAAGCAACACATAAAGTCCTCTAATGTTCAAAAAGTGTCTCACAAATATTATTTTATTTTCACTAGTACCCAAGGAAGTAGGTGTCAGTATTATCCCTATTTTAGAGATGAGGAAATAAGCATTAATAGGTAAAGTGGCTTACTCAGGGTGACACAGCTAGGCAATGTCTAGCAGGGGTGGGGAATCTTCAGCCTTGAGGGCACATGTGGCCTTCTAGGTCCTTGGGTGTGTCTTTTGATGGAGTTTAAGTTCTAGGGAAAAAAGAAAAAAAGCCTTTTATTAAGGGGATCTTTTCTGTGATGTTTGGATTCAGTCAAAGAGCTGAACTTGAGGACCTAGAGGGTAACATGTGGCCTCGAGGCTACAGATTCCCCACACCAGGAAGCTATAGTTGAATTCAAGCCTCCCTGACTCCAGGTATGATGCTCTATCAACTATGCTGTCTATTTGTCTCTATGATTCTATAGCTGGATTATAATCATGAATAGATCTGAACTGGGAAGATTGAACTTTTAGCTATTTACTTTTATAGAAGATGCCTTAGTATCAACAACAATTTTTGCCCATACCTATAATTTTAGCTTGATAGGGAAATTTCTGGTGAAAAAAGTACCTCTAACAAGGCAGTTATGCTATTTACAATTTTACCACTGGGATATTAGGTAATTTGTCCAGGGTTAAACAGCCAATATGTACCAAAGTTTGAAAGTGAACCCAGGTCTTTCTAACTTCAAAATAGACTCTGTATCTGCTACATCATTCTCAGTTTAAACAACAACAACAACAACAACAAAATAGAGATATCTTAAATTTAAATTGCATTTTTTAAAATTTACAAATAAGTTCATTCACATGAAGTGTCTTAAAATTGTACAGCTGAAGTTGGAACCTTGTGATTTCTTTCACATAGGGAATCCTTGGTTAAGAAAACTTCTTTGACAATCTACAACTTAGAGTCTGAGAGAGCTGTCTTGAGCAGGGAGAAGTGAAAATACTTGTCCAGTGTAATATAGCCAGTAATATGTCAGAGGCTGGAATTGGATCCAGGTGCTCTTGACCTAGAAGTCAGCTCCTATCCAATTCTTCATTCTACCTCTCTTTGTAAACTTTAAAATTCTATAAGCATCCTCATTATTTTCATTATTATTCAGACAAAATACTTTCCCTATAATATCTTGGGAAAAGAATCTGTCTAAAATTGTAATCCATTAATAATTTTCACAATCTGGGAGTTTTTAAAGGGATTTTCTCCTACATAGAGAGTGCACACTTTTGTGATCTGTTTGCTATTAAGTTTGAAGATTCACATTTACATAAAGTTCTTCCTCAGGAAAATGTTAATAGGAACCAAAATGTAAATAAGATGATAAAGCTGCTCCAGCTATTTTTCTGTGGTTCTCCTTGATAAGAAAATCATATGTACATATTCAGTGGATCATCCTGCCTTGTACATTGGCTCCATATCCAACTAATTAATGTCATTCAAGCATTATATACTTCTGCATTGGTACTTGGGAGCTTTTCAATTCCTTAATTGGAATGAAGCATGCATCAAAAAGAGAGTTCATTTTCATGTTGAATCTAACCTGGGGTGGGTCTACATTTACTTACTATCCACTGTTGAAGATGGGGAATATGAACTGGCTGTTCATAGCAAAATAAATCCCTTCTGGGATCTCTGGGACATATTCTCTTTCTTTATCTCCGTTTTTTTTTCCCCTTATACCTACTTAATATGTGACTCTCTTCAAAGAAATTGGTCCAAAATTTTGAAAGTTACCTATGGTATTTGTTAATGTTTTACAAAAGCCTCATTTCTTACAAGGGACAGGAATTTTCAAAAGACCTCTTATTTGACTGGATGGTCAGTCCATTACAGATGATCTAGAGATTTACTTTCTGATACTCCAACTATAGTTATCTGCTCATCTCACAAGTATACATACTCACAAGGCTCAAAAGATGAACATATTTATTTACAAATGAAGAAAAGGAGGTAGGGCTTGCTGGTGAACCCGTCAAATGGAGCCAGTAAATTAAGCCCCCTCCCTGGTTCTTTCAACCTCACCAAATGCTTGAGGTTTTAATTGGTACTATTCTCAGAAGTCTTCATATTACCATGGTATAAGTGCAACAACTCTTTTGTTTCACCACCATTCAAAGAACTCATCATGTGTTACTGATCTCTGTCATTGGCTTCTGTTGCTGAGCTCCTCAACTTGAAATAACTCTATTCATCTCATAGCAGGTATTTTTGTAACATGGTCCTATCCAGGGCATTCCTCTGCCCATTCTGCAAGTTCCCATCAGTTTCCAGCCAGTGTTCTTTTCACTTTCATCCCCATTTGCTATCCTTTGTAATTCTATTATCCATCTTGGCCTCTAGCAAATGGTGCTCACCACCATCCTTGTCCACGGGACCAAACAGGAAGATAAAACAGACAAAACCTCTGTCTCTTTAAAGCTAAATACACATTCCAGTTATCTATAAGCATTATTTTCTCTGGATCCATAGAGACTGTTTACACACTTGAGTACTTTAGCTCTTGCATTTTATAAATTGGTCTTCATCAGCTACTCAATGTAGGTTCATGATGACTCATTATTATTTTCCTTCTTTTTCTCTCCTTCTCTCCCTCCTCTGGCTTCATATGTATTCTCAACACCTCCTGCTGTAGTCAAGGTGCACAGAGACAACAGCTACTATGTTCTCAATTACCCCACCATCAATTCCTTCTCTTGAGTTACCCTAGCTAGATTATTCAAATTGTCCTCATCTTTCTAAAATATTTAAAAAAGGATGATGGATTGAGTTTGCTTTTGCTTAATTATCTGCCTATGGAGACAGGGAGATTTGGACATTCTCTGCTATGTTCAGTATACTCATATGCAAGGTATATTACTATGGATACAGTTATAAAATAGCTCTATGAAGTATATCCATGTAGAGTGGACCTAGAATAATAGGAAATAGCCTCTATTACACACACACACACACACACACACTAACACAAACATACACATTCTTGCTTTATTTTGAACATATTTGATCATAGGTTTATAGAAGTAAATAGGCAATTTATTAAATATCTACTATGTGTTGGGAATGGTGCTAAATAAATTAAAAATATCTCATTCAATCTTCACAATAATCCTGTGAGGTAGGTATTATTATTATAGCCAGTCATGACAAATGGGATAATTCTAAGAGCTGAAGTATTTAGCTATTTGGGAGAATTGCATTGCCTATTATAACCAATAGCAAGGTAAAAAGCTCCCTCTGAAGGAAGAATGAATAAGACCAAGAGGCCATAGTAGGTTTGCTCCCAACAGAATATTTTGTGTTTTGAAAGAACATTTTGATAATACAGCAGAGCTAATAGACATAGTTAGAGTAAAGATGCATGGCCATAATAGGAATGGTCTTTGCAATTAAATGATTAGAGTAGCTTAACATTAACCCTAAGAAGAGCTATTATGAAACCACATTCCAAGAAAAGAAATCCCCTAGTTGGGCCATAAAGCTGCTCCAAGAATTCATTTATACAGAAATTGTGTTACTCCAGGATGATCTGATTAAAAAATATAGAACTTTCCATTGTCTACAGGAGATTTTCTCCAAGGACAGTGGTAATGAACTCTTTCCACAGAATGAATGTTACGGTTCAATCCAGTTCCTGTTGGGAATTTTATTATCCTATTTCAAATTTATGTATTAAGTGAGCTAAATTAGCAGATGTTGTATAAGTAT
The DNA here is from genome assembly GCF_028583685.1 of Petaurus breviceps papuanus. Taxonomy (NCBI): domain Eukaryota; kingdom Metazoa; phylum Chordata; class Mammalia; order Diprotodontia; family Petauridae; genus Petaurus; species Petaurus breviceps. The sequence goes on from NW_027186379.1 coordinate 19,600, forward strand.
GTATTAATGATAGCATGTTAGACTTGGAGTCAAGAAGATGAATTTGAATCCTGCCTGACACAAGCTCTGTGACCCCTGATAACTTAACTTTAAATTTAGAGCAATAATAGCACCTACCACAGCACTTCTGTGAAGATAAAAGTCATTAATATATGTAAGGTGCTTTGCAAACTTTAAATAACTATACAAATATATAAATCCTAGCTGTTATGATTATTATTTGACTACTATCTACAACTGCTAATACCTATTTCCTCACTTTTAAATTGAGATAGCACAATATAAATTTATTTTATTATAAATAAAGCTATTATAATGATCATCATTACTGTTAAAATTACTGTTACTATAACCCATGATGCTTAGCACTAAGTAGCACAAGGAAGGTAGCCCTTCCTTGAAGAGGGGCTTCTTCAACATCCTAATAATGGAATATACATATTTATATCTATATAAGATTTTCATAGCAAGACAGAGGGGAAAAATTAATATGCTTAATGGTCTTTGGGGTAAACTATCACAGCAGAGTAGTTCAAGTGACTTTCATGATTGCTATTTGTTCTCTCTCTTTTCTGAGTTGAAAAGCCCTGATGGAGTCAAATCCATGTATTGACTATCTGGGTTAGAATGAGATTGCTCTTCTTGAATTAAAGAATTTCAGAATAGGTAGAGACCTTGGAAACCTTCTACTCTAAATCATATCTAGAAAAGTCATTCTACCCCAAATTACAGAAGTGTTCAGCCTTAACTGGAAGATTTATTATCTTTATTTATTATCATTAGTGCAACTCCCCTGCCTCTTTTCTATTTGAATGTTCATCTAATTGTTAGGAATTACTTACTTATATTGAGCTGAAATCTACCTCCCTGCAGTTTTGATTCATTGCTCCAAGTTCTTTCTTCTGGGATCAAGCAGAGCAAGATGAAAACTTTTTCCTGTGGCACAACCCTTCAAATTCTTGAAGAGAGCTATTATACATCCTTCAAATCTTTTCTTCCTCTGTTTAAACATCCTCAATTCCTTCAGGTTATAATTATGCAGCATGGTCCCAAAGCCTTTCATTATCTGGATCAATCTCATTTACATTATCTCATTGCTTTTAATGTGTTTTCCAAATGTTGGCTTCTGGAACAATACTCTGCATATCTTTACACCTTGGCAAAACTAATTACTTCTTCACTCTAGATGTTGATTCTCAATCCACTAGGTCATATTCCTGGATTAAATGGTTTAGATCTATTGAGTTACTAAACCATCTTTATATCTAGTGCCTAATATCTCTCTGGAACTCCATTTCTACATTCTTGCCTGTCTGCTAGGTATTTTCAATTGTATGATTGTAGACACCTTAAACTCAACATGTCAATATTTCTAGAATAGAACACATTGTTTTCCTAGACTCCCTCTAAGCTTTTCTATTTCATGAGCACCACCATCTTTTAGTCACCCAATTTTATAATCTTCGAGTTATCCTTGAGTTTTTGATGATCTCCATGTTCAATCACTTGCAAAGACTTATTAATTCCTCTTCCACATCATCTTTCACATCAATAATTTTCTGTCCATTTACTCAATTTCTACCTTTGTCCAAGTCTATATTACTTCTTGCCTGGACTATATCACCAATCTTCCATTGCTATCTTTACTTTCAATCTCTTCCCTCCATAATTCATTGTCCACACAGACACCAAATTGGCATTCTTTTATTTTTTAATTCTTTTTTGTTTTCAACATCAATTTCCACAAGGTTTTGAATTACAATTTTTCCCCATCTCTCCGCTACCCCCACCCTAAGATGGGAAGCATACTGAATATCCCTTCCCCCAATCTGTCCTCTCTGATATTCTTCTCCCATCCCCCCGCCCTTACTTTCTTGTAAGGCAAGATGGATTTCTAGACCCCATTTCCTGTATATCTTATTTCCCAGTTGCATAGAAAAACAATTTTTAACATTTATCTTTAAAACATTGAGTTCCAGATCCTCTCCCTTCTTCCCTCCTTACCCACCCAAACTGGGAAGACAAGCAATTTAATATAGGTTATACATGTCTGTGCTGCAGGTCTGGGATGGCACAGCCTATAGTGGACTGCTCTTGGCTCCCAGGCCAGTGCAAAAGACCCTTCCTGTTGGCCTGCCAGGCTGCCTTCAGTGGGAGATTTGTTCCTCTTTGTCACTTTGTGGGTTCTGTAGCTCTAAAATTTGTTTAGAGACTTTTTTTTACAGGTATTGGAGGTGGTTGGA
>NW_027186380.1:0-5941 GCF_028583685.1 Petaurus breviceps papuanus
CCAGCCAGGCCAGGGCTTTGGCTCATCCTTCATTCATAGGATGCATTTTCCAAAGAGGGTCATCTCCAATCTCCCTGGACAGTGGACCTAGATGGCTCCAGAGGAGAAAGTGAGGCTGGTGACTTTGCACAGCCCTCCCTCACTTCAATCCAATTCACTTCCACCTCATGACATCACCTCTCTGATGGCACGGTCCTATTCAACAACAAAGGATAAACAACACTATGTCCAAGATCATGGGAGTATTTCTGGGGCTTGACCCTGAGATGCCCTACATGGTCATCCTCTCACACAAGGACTCTCTCTTCTCTGGCCATTCCATTGGCTGCATTTCCAGGTCAACTGAGACGTGGAGATGCTTGTAGCAATCCTTCCCCTCTTAGGAAGTGTGTAGCCTATTTCATCATCTCTCCTTTAGAACTCTTCCTTGGACTACTTCAGAGGAGACAGCTTCTCTGACCACCAGATTCTCCTCTGTCAGAGAGACTTCCACTTCCACATCTCCATTTTCCCTCACTCTCCCTGGTCCCCAGCCTGGTGTCTTTCTCTGACCTTCCCTTGCCACACTTTCAAGATCATTGAAATATAGAATAACTATTCCAAGACTTCCTGTCTAATGACTCTTATCACCCCTGTTCATGTTTCTGAGGAGATCTATGTATCAGCTGTGCACATTAAAATGAAAGCAATTTATCCTTATTTTTTACTTAATTATTTTCCATTTTTGCGTTTCTCTTGACTCCTGTCTTTGCACTTCAAAGTTTGTGTGCTGCCCTACTTTTTTCAACACTTATGGGTGGAAGTCCTCAATTTCATTAAAGTGCCATTTTCCCTCATGTAGAATTTTAGTCATTTATGGTGGCTAAGTCATTCTTGGTTGATAACTAATAGCCTTTATCTTAAGCAATATTCCAAGCTCTCTAGTCCTTCGTACAAGGGGTAGCTGAATCATGAGATCCTGACTGTGGCTCCTAGGTGTCTGAGTTCTTTCTGGATGCTTGCAGTATTTTTTCTTGGACTTCAAAGCTCTGGATTGTGTCTAGGATCATTCTATGAGTTTTTATTTCTGAGGGTTTCTTTCTAGAGGCAAACAGTAGATTCTTTCTACTTCTAAACTGACCTCTAGTTCTAAAGAGACCTGGCAGTGTTTTTAGAACTATTTTATTTATACATATATATGTATTTATATATGTGTGCATATACACCATAAAATTATAGAATACATATATTATATATATGTATATATACATATATATAATATATACATATGTTACTTGGGCAAGTTCTATAGCTATGGGGCCAAGACTTTAATTCCCTTTTTGAGTCTGCCACAGCTCTCATTACTTTTTCGTTGTTTTCTCCTGTTCTCATAAAATATTTTAAAATGGTTCTTTTAACTCTTACATGCTCATTTCCAGAAATTCTCATTGAATTATGCAGACACTGTGCTTTTCTTTGAGGCTTTGCTTGGTGACATTTTGAAGTCATTCTCTTCTTCTGGGTTTGTGTTCTGTGCATCCCTGTCCCCAAGGTAACATTTATGGTGGGTTCTTTATTTTTTACTTAGTCTTCGAGGCTCCTTTCTGCCCATAAATCTGATATCATGGACAGAATCACTCCATTCTGGAAGGAATGTCCAGGATGTTCTTGCTGCTGCTTTCTTGGGGTGCTGTCTTTGGTGTTATTCCAGGTTCTCTGGCAAAGCTCCTGCCAGGGACCTGCAAGCTTTCAGTGCTGCCAAAACCATCTGCTTCCCTTTCCTCCTCCCTGCTACACATCTCTAAGTTCCTGACCCGTGTTTCAGTCTGAGCAATATGTCTGTGGGCTGCCTCCATGTGGCTTTTCGGTAAATTACTGATGAACTCAGTCACTATAAGGCAGTTGGAATATTATGGTGCTCAAGAACTTCAGAGTCTTTCTTCTAGATGATTCTTTCTCTAGTTATTCTTCCACAAGTATCAGATTGGGTTGGGTGTTTCATGTTTGTTAACCTTATGTGAAATTTTCTTTGGGTGTGAATTTTATGCCAGTGGTTATGGGAAGAATGATTTTCTGTGCAAAACAATTTGTAGACGACTAAATTAAGGTCCCCAGATTGGTAATTACTTGATTTGGGTTTCAAAGTTTAAAATTAGGTACATGACTATGTGTGTTATAAGAGAAGTAGTTATGCTATTAAATTTAGAATTATACTGTCAGAGGAACAGAAAAATGATGAACAGGGCAAGATCAGAGGTACTTCTAAAAGCTTTTCCACATTTATTACATTCACAAGGTTTCCCTCCAGTGTGAATTCTCTGGTGTAGAATAGGATGGTTTTCAAATATGTATGCATTTCCCTGGTAATTACATTCATAAGGTTTCTCTCCAGTGTGGCTTCTCTGATATATGGCAAAACTGTAGCTGTAACTGAAAGCCTTTACACACTGATGACATTCAAAAGGTTTCTTTCCAGTGTGGATTCTCTGATGTTTACTAAGGTTGGAATTCTGTGTGAAAGCTTTTCCACACTGAATACATTCATAAGGTTTCTCTCCAATGTGAATTCTCTGATGTACAGTAAAAACTGTTGCTGGAACTGAAAGTCTTTCCACATGGATTTCATTCATAAGTTTTCTCTTCAGAGTGGATAATCTGATGTGTTACAACATCAGAGCTTCTTCTAAAAGCCTTTCCACATGGACCACATTCATAAGGTTTCTCTCCAGTGTGAATTCTGTGATGTAGGGAAGCATAACTTTTATATCTGTATGTATTTCTACACTGATTGCATTCATAAGTTTTCTGATCATTATGGATTCTCTGATATTGAGTAAGGTAGGAGTTCTGTGTGAAAGCTTTTCCACATTGATCACATCCATAAGATTTCTCTCCAGTGTGGATTCTCTGATGCATAGCAGGACTGGAGCAGCAAATACACGCTTTTTCACAATGATTACATCTATAAGGTTTTCTGTTATCTGTGAATAATGTGATGAATAATTAATTATGAGTGTTCACTAAAAGTTTCACCACATTCATGCCATGCACAGAGTTTCTCTGATGTCTGAATTTTTGATGACATAAAAGGGATGCCTGTGGACTCAAATCTCTCTCACTATTGGGACAATCATTAGATTTCTCTCCTGTGTGGATTCTGTGACATCCAGCACAGATTTTCTTCCAGTGACATCACAGGGAGCATCACTCATGAAGCTTTGCTCATGAGTTTCTTCCACAGAAAGGCTTAGATTTGCAGTAGGCTCTTTCATTTTAGGTCTAATCCCTCCTTCTGCAAGGAATAGACCATAAACTATATTAACAGAGACTCATATACACACACCTATATAATTATAATGCCTTCCCTCTTTTGGGATAAAGTAAACTAAGTGATCTACATCCTACTTCCCCAGGCTAAGTGAAAAGTCTTCAAAGGCAAATGGACAGAATAAATTGTTTAAAAATGTCATTAACTCACATCTGCAGGATAACTTAACTTACAAAATCACATTGGATCCCCACAAACACCTGTCACACAGTCAGGCACAGCATGCACATTACATTATCAACTGAGGCCAAGCAGCTGAGGCTAGAACTCCAACCCTGTATGTAGGGATGCTCTCTCCATGATCCTAGATGGCCTTCCTACTTTGCATTTTGTTTTGTTTATTGAAGAAAAAAAATTGTTGTTGCATGTTGATTTGTTCTCTCCCTCCCTTCAGATCTTCCTATTCCCTGAGACACAACGGTATTACAATTAGTCCAATTAACAACCATATAATAGAGCTTTAAGTTTAAGGGAAAAGACTCAATCAGTGCGACAAAATTCATTATTGCCTTCTTTTAAAATAAATCGCGTCCACCATGGTAAACCTTGAGCAGCTACCACTTTAATTGGTCAAGCAGCCATCGACACTTTGCCAGAGACTCTGCCAGCAACAAAACCAAATGCCTAAAGGCTCCAGTGATAGTTAGCTTTTTTTATTATTTTATTGTTATTTAAATTAGAGTATGTAAAATTTTTAGACGTAATATTCTGCAATGGTATGTTATAAACATAACTTTTATATGCACCGAGAAAACAGAAATTCAGGGGACTCACGTAATTGCATTATACACTCTACTGCAGAGCTATGGACTTGAACCTGCAATATCTCTGAGCTGGGCCTGGAATTTTCCTTTTTTCTTTCTATTTGGACTCTTTCTCCCTAATTCTATTCTCCTTTTCTAGCCTTAGTCCTTGTGTTCCATTATATCCCATTGAACTCAGTGTTTTTCTATTCCCAAACATTCTCCTTTCCCTGGATCAGCTGAGTGAGTTTCCCAATCTGCTACTTCTCCATGCTTGTAGGCCAGATGGGGAGCTCCTTGACAGCAGGAACAGGGTTTACCCTTAGCAGGGTTCCTAGAAACCTAGAAGCCCTTAATCGATGCTTTTTGACTGACTGAGAGGGCCCAGGGCTGACACCAGGGCCCAGGGCTGACACCAGGCCCCAGCCTCTACCTCAGTCACTGTGTTAGGGTCTCTCTCTTAGTTGATAAATGCAGGTTCTGGCCTCAACCCTGTTCCTGGCACTTTCCTGCACTTTATCTCCTATACTGAGTGGCCTTTGTCTGGTTCTAACCCTGATGGGGCCTGACCAGACCCATGGTGAAGATCACACAGACTTCTTTTTCAGTTCCTGAAACAATTCATACAAAGGAACATCTGGGAGTTTCTACTTCACACTGCCCCAAACTGAGAGTGGCTGTTAACTCAATGAATCTGGCCAATGATTCTCCAAGAATGGGCCAAAGGTTGAGCCTGAGAGATCACGGAAGGGACACAGGTTAGCTTATGAAAAACAGTCTTGGTTTAATTCTAAGTAAGTCAAACCTTTGTGTCTACCTCAGTGCTACTGAATGGAGTGAGAGAAAATCATAAAACCAGGCTGCCTGGGTCCACTACACATTTAGGCTATATAAACTCAGTGTGGCCCTCACTGTGGCAAGGTGATCCTTGACGTCTCCCTGACTCCCTTGATGTTCCTAGGTGGTGCAGTGGATAGATATCATGAAGACTTGAGTTCAAATTCAGCCCCAGACACTGATTAGCTATGTGACCCTGGGCAAGTCACTGAGGCCTATTGGCCTCAGTTTCCTCATCTGCAAAATGAAGTGCAAAGGAAATGGCAAACCACTCCAGTATCTTTACAAAGAAAACCCCAAAAGGGGTCAGAAATGACTAAACAGCATAACTGACTATCCTATTCACCACAGCAGCTTTTCCAATGTTTTTCATTCTGCGCTAACCATCCCTTACTGCTTGTCTCACTGTCCACCCTCCTCCCACTCACCTTCTCAGCAGTGAAATTTGCCTTCTATTTCATTGGAAAAACTGGATACTTATCAAAAGCTCTCTTACCCTCTCTACCTCCAATAAACCAGGGGCCTTCTTTTCCTCTTTGACACCACTATCAAATGAAATCATCCTGCTTCTGCTAGCTACAGCAAACTCCTGTGCCTGTGTAAATCATCCCATCCCACCATGCCATCTTCCTCAGTTTACTGCCTCTCCAGCATCCCCTTTATTTCACTACTACTTTTCAGTCTCCCCCACTAATGACTCCTTCCCAACTGCCACAAATAAAACCATTTCTCTCTAATCCTCAAGACAAGGACACTTTGAACCATTCAACCACAAGAGATGTTTTCCAATATTTTTCCTCCATTTCTTGGCTAAACCACTTGGTTAAGTAATTACAACTGGTGTTTCTAAGTCCTTTGCTTTCTCTGAAATTTTCTGCAGTCCAGCTCCCAATTTCATTGTTCAATGGAAACTCCTCTCTCCAAAACTACCAAAATCTCAAAGATGCTAAATCCAGTGGCCATTTCTTCATGCTCGTCTTGCTTGGCTTCTCTGCAGCCTCTGATATATGACCCTTCTCTCTCTCTCTCTCTCTCTCTCTCTCTCTCTCTCTCT
>NW_027186380.1:6041-39704 GCF_028583685.1 Petaurus breviceps papuanus
TCTCTCTCTCTCTGTCTCTCTCTGTCTCTCTCTCTCTCTCTCTCTCTTTCTGGGTTTCAGGGACATGCCTCCCTTAGTCTCCTACAGTATCCAAACTAAGCTCACTCTTTTACCTCCAGCCCATCTTGCTTCTTTCCTAAGGCTCTCCAAGGCATGACCCCAATAGTGCAGGCTCACAAATGAGGTGTCAGGCACTCCTCACTGACTGTCACACATTCACCCTCCTGACCCCCATATTCAATCTGCTGTCAAGGCCTGTGATTCCACCTTGGTAACATTTCTCCTGTACACCCCCTTCTTTCCCCAAACTGCTCCTATCTTGGTTCTGGCCCCAATCACCTCATGCCTGAGATATAGTAAGAAACTTCTGCCTGGGTCACCTGCCTGAAGTCTCCCTCAACAGCAGTCATTCCTCCGCCCACTTGTCAAAGTTCATGTACTTAAAGTTCTGTACTGACCACACCTCCTGTCACTCCTGAGCAAAAGGATCAAATATAAAAGCTCTCTAGGGCTGTTAATCACCTAGCCTTTCATCATCTACCCTTCTCCTACGCTTCTCTTTTCTTTCAGCATATATCCCCAGCAAACATGCTATAATCCAGTGGTATGGCCATCCACTTGCTTCTGTGAACAGGACACTCCACCTCATACCTCCAAAGGCTTTCCTCACCATGCCCATTCCTAGAGTGCTCACCTTTGTTTCCCTGAAGCACCCTCCACAATGAGGCTTTCCAGTCCCCCTCCATATTCAAGCCTTCCTTTCAGTGAGCTCCAGTATGTCCTGTCCATAACAGGTTTCTACACTGTTGTTGGCATGTTGGCACAGGTTCCAGGCATTGTCCAGCATGACCTCCTTGTACAATTGCTTCTGAGGGCAGTTCAAGAGGCCCCACTCCTCTGGGGTGAAGTCCACAGCCATATCCTTGAATGTCACCAACTCCTACATCACCAAAAGTCACAAGATTTAGACTTGAAAGAGATTCCAGAATTCTTGTAGTCTAACCTTCATGAGGAGGAAGCTGAAACACAGAAAGGGGATTTACTCAGTGCTTGTACCTTTCAAGAGTGTCAGAGACAACACTTGAAACCATAGTCAATAAGAGGCCAATACAATGTTCAGAAAAGTATTTGACAGGGTGAGTTGGAATAAAATTTAAAAGGTCTTACTATGAAATGTGTCACCCTGTGGAATGTGTGTGAAAGTATGTATTGGAAGTGTGAGGGAGGAAGATCTGGGGAGGAGAAAGAGAGAAGATGATGGGAATTCCTTCCTTCTCAGATTCTTTGGAGAGATTGTGAGAAGCTCACAAGCACAGGGTATTCTGGGAAGGGTGAAGAATGTCTATGTGATTATAGAAAAGAGAGGAAAGAGAAAGAAAAGATCTCCTTGATTTCCTGAGAAGCTGAAACCACATCTTCTCTAGACCTAACACAGAAAGGATCCATAAGACATATTAATTACCCTCAGGACTGAACTGAGGGACATGAGACCTTCCACCCAAGTGAAGCAGAATTAGCTGTTGTCACTCTGAGGGTTTGAGGCTGCCCTGTTGTGAAGGGCCAGGGCCAGACATCTCATGACTTTGCTTTATGATGACTTTCATTCTGCAACAGCATGTATGTCTTTATTATAATATTTAGTTTCATGGTTGGCCTTTTTTGTTGTTCTTTGTGCTCAGAGAGTACCAAAAGACATCCCTATGTCAGGGTCAAGGTGTGTCTGACCAGGGATGATCAGACTAAGGGGCCCAAAAGGCCCTGCCAGAGGTCGGGTACAAAAAGTGCATGTGAACATCTGGGGTGGACATGGCTCTCAATGTGTACATCTTCCCATTCTTTTGAGTTACTGCATTTCTGCTTTCCTCACATGGCACAGCACATTCTCTGAGGTGGGCATGCCATGCAGGGTCATCCTTTGACATTGTCTCCCATGTCTCACCACTGATTACAGAGTTCTTCAGAAAGACTTTGGAAATTTCCTTTAATCACTTCTTCTAACTATCATATGAGAGCCTTCCTTGCGAGCTTTCTCCATAAAATAGTGTTTATGCAAACATTGTTATGGGATCTGAGCAACATGGTAAGCCCAATGGAAGTTATGCTCTACCAGCAAAGGAAGGAAAAAGAGGGAAAATTATCTCACATACAAGAGGCAGAGAAGGGCAGTTGCACTGAAGTGGAAGATGGGGGAGATTGTAAGGTAGGGCTTGATCCTTACTTTTATCCAAATTGACTGAAAGAGGGAATAACTTATATGCTCAGTTGGGTATAGAAATCTATCTCATCCTATACAGAAATTAAAAGGGACAAGAATGGGGTGTGGGGACTGATGGAAGGAAGGACGGTTTGGTGGAGGTATTAGAAATAAATCAGTGGTGGGGGGCAGAGTCAAGATGGCGGAGTAGAAGCAGGTCCTCCATGCAGCTCTGGCTTCCACCTTTCCCAATTCATGTAAAAGGGGACTCTAAACAAACTATAGAGCTACAGAACCCACAAAATGACACAGAGAAGCTAACCTCCCACTGAGGACAGCCTGGCAGGATGGCAGGAATCGGCCAGCCCTACGCTCTGGGAGCTGAGCCCAGCTCCAGGCCAAGGTTTTAGCCCCAGAGGGGGGCTGACCAGCCGCTGGCTGGAGGGTCTCCAGATCACCAACAGCTGTGGCAGTTTCCAGAATTATCAACACATAGATGCTAAGGACAAAGTGAGAGGTCAGTGCACTGTGGATTTTGGGACCCAGTAGTTGGGAGTGCGTCACCCCCAGGACACTGAGGAGCTGTGGCTGTGCACCTGCCCCCATGTGGCAGCTTCAGTTCCTGGCCTGCAGAGTGTAGGGGGCTAAGCGACCAGTCTGAGGGGTAATTGCTCTTGCTTTAACCTGCTTGGACCTGGATTGTGGTCTAGGGTTGAGGTCCTGGGGTGTGTCTCCAGCTTGCCAGAGCATGTGGAGACTTAAGCAAGGGCACCCAACTAATACCTCTGGCAGCTAAGAAAACCCCAGCGTTTGCGACGAAAGCTCCCCTGTCTGGTAGCAGAGTCCTACTGTGGCAAAAAGTCCAAAAGTCAAGTAATTGAGTGGCAACATGACCAGGCAAAGGAAACAAAGCAAACAGAAGAACCCAACATTAGACTCCTATTTTGGGGACAAAAAGAATCAAAGCATGGAACAGGAGGAAGACAGTGAAGTCAGAACTCCTGCACCAAAAGCTTCAAAGGAAAATACGAGCTGGTTACAGGCCACAGAGGACCATAAGAAGCAGATAAGAGAAGTGGAGGAAAAATTGGGAAGAGAAATGAGAACGATGCAAGAAAATTACGATATGAGAGTCAACAGCCTGACTGAGGAAAATAACACCTTAAAAAACAGACTAACTCAAATGGCAAAAGAGGCTCAAAAAGGCAATGAGAAGAAGAATGCCTTAAAAAGCCAAATTTGCCAGACGGAAAAAGAATCTCAAAAGCTCAATGAGGAGAATCATTGCTTCAGAATTAGATTGGAACAAATGGAAGCTAATGACTTTATGAGAAATCAAGATGCTGTTAAACAGATCCAAACAAATGAAAGAATAGAAGGCAATGTGAAATATCTCATGGGAAAAACCACTGACCTGGAAAATAGATCCAGGAGAGATAATTTAAAAATTATTGGCCTACATGAAAGCCATGATCAAAGAAAGAACCTAGAAATCATCCTACAAAAAATCCTCAAGGAAAACTGCCCTGATGTTTTAGAACCAGAGGGCAAAATAGAGGTTGAAAGAATCCAGGGGAAAAGATCCCAAAAAGAAAACTCCTAGGGAGTTGCTAGAACCTAGGCAGGTTCTGAAATTCCCAGATCAAGGAAAGAATATTACAAGCAGCCAGGAAGAAACAATCTGAATATTGTGCAAACACAATCAGTATAAATCAGGATGTGGAAGCTTTTACACTGAGGGATCGAAGAGCTTGGAATGTGATATTCTGGAAGTCAAAGGAGCTGGGATTAAAACCAAGAATCACCTACCCAGCAAAACTGAGTATCATGTTTCAGGGGAAAATATGGTCATTCAGTTGAATAGAGTACTTTCAAGCATCCTTGATGAAAAAACCAAAGTTGAATAGAAAATTTGCTATTCAGATACAAGAAGCAAGAAAAGCATGAGAAGGTAAACAGGGAAAAGAAATCATAAGGAACTTATCAAAGTTGAATTATCAACATTCCTACATGGAAAAATTATAATTGTAACTGATAAAACATTTCTCAGTATGAAAATAGTTGAAGGGAATATATATATATATGTCTCTATATGAGGGTATATGGGCATATGAATACATACATGAATGTGTGTATATGTTTACATGTATACATAGAGAGAGGACACAGGACCAACTTAATAGGAAGGGATGATACTTAAAAGGTGAAATTAAGAGGTGAGAGAGGAATATAATGAAAGGAGATAGGGAGAGACAGAATGGGGTAAACGATCTCATATAGAAGAGGCAAGGGAAAATGGTTACAATGGAGGGGAAGAATAGGAAGGCAAAAGGGAATGGGTCAGCCTTATTCTCATTAAATTTGGCTTGGGGAGGGAATGAAGTGCACACTAAATAGGGTATCTCACCCTCCAGGAGAGTAGGGGGGAAGGGGAAGAGAGGGGGGATGATGGAAGGGAGGGCAGGCTCGGGGGGAGGGAAGTTGGAAGCACTCACTTTTGAAAAGGGATGGGTCTAGGGGTGGCCAGGTAGCATAGTGAGTAAGAGCACCGGCTCCAGTGTCGGGATGACCTGGGAATCAAATCTGGGCTCAGATACTAAGCACCACACCCAGAAATAACTGGCCGTGTAACCTTGAGCAAGTTACTTAACCCCAGTTGCTTAAAAAAAAAAAAAAAGAAAGAAAAGGGACGGGACCAAAGTAGAGAATAGAACAAGTGGGAGGTGGGATAGGAGGGAGAGAAATATAGTCAGTCTTTTACAGTATATCTACTATGTTATTGTTTTGCATTAGCCACACATGTACAACCTATACTGAACTGCTTATCTTCCAGTAAGGGTGGGTGACAAGTATATATATATATATATATATATATACTATTATTAATACTATTTTACACATAATTGGGAAATAAGATATACAGGCACTGGGGCATAGAGATCCACCATGCCCTACTGGAAAAGTCAAAAGGGTATGACAGAAAATATGGGAGAGAGCAGATTGGAGGAGGGGCTATCCTGTGGGACTGCTATTTGGGGGGGGGGTTGGGTAGGGGTGAAATGGGGTGAAAATTTGTAACTCAAAATCTGGCAGAAATGAATGAAGTAAATTAGAAGTTAATAAAGCATTTGAAAATGAGAAAAAAGAAATAAATCACTGGTGAAGAAGGATAACATGAAATGTGAGACAGAGAAGATAAACAAGGGCAAAATGTGATGGAGGGAAAAATACAGGTATTTATCATAAGCACCAACGTGAAATTAATGATCTTATCCATTGAAGGGAATATAAATATATCTATATATATGTCTCTATATGAGGGTATATAGAGAAGTGGATAGCAGAATGAATTAAAAACCAGAATCCTACAACATGCTGTTTATCAGAAATATATTGGAAGCCGAGATATACACAGAGTAAAAGGTAAGGGCCTGGAGCAGATACATATAGGCACCAAATGGTATGGCATCTAAGTTTGAAAGGACAACTTAAATGAGCTATACAAGGAAACAGACAATAAACAATACTAGTGGGGGGACCTCAACTTTCCCCTCTCAGAATTAGATTAATCTAACTAAAAATAAGAAAAAATTTATGGACATGAATAAATTTTGGAAAACTTTGATCACTGGGCCTTTGGAAAATGGAATAAATTATTTTTCTCAGCAGTACATGTCACTCATACAAAAATTGCCCTTGGATTAGAGCATAAAACACTCACCATCAAATGCAGAGAAGCAGAAATATAAAATGCTTCCAATTCAGATCATAATGCAATAAAAATTATATTTAATGGAGGGCAATGAAAAGATTGATGAAAAACAACACTACTCCAAAAGAATAAATGCATCCAAGAACAAATCAAATAAGTAATAATTCCTTTAAGGTAATGAAAACAATGAGACCATAGAAACACTTATGGGATGCAATGAAAGCAGTCCTTGGGGGGAAATTTATACATTCAAACAGTTACATCAATCAAATAGAGAAAGACTTGATCAATAAATAGAACATGCTGGCCGCCCCGTCAGGCACGCGGCTCTCGCTGGTGGCTTTCCCAGCGTGCCCCGCGGCCCGTCGGGCTTTCCCGTTGGGGCCGATGTTCTATAGGGCGCCAGCGTGGGAGTCGACATCCGCCACAACAGGACCGGAAAGTCCGGCGCAAGGAGCCCAAGAGCCAGGACATCTACCTGCGGCTGCTGGTGAAGGTGAGGCCCGGCCGGGGGGCATTGTGGGAGTTGTAGTTCTGCCCGGCAGGGGGCGGGGGCCGGTCCAAGCGCGGTCCTTGCTTGCTGCCCCGGGGCGGGATGCATTCTGAGGGGGGCCTTCCCCTGGTCCTGCAGGCGGCTGGGGGTGCGGGGCGGGCCAGGTTCCAGACCCTGACCAGGCCGCCCCGCCTGTCCCTGTCGCGCATGGGAAGGAAAATGAAGCTTCCCGGCCGGGAAAACCAGACTGCTGTGGTCGTTGGGACGGTGACAGATGACGTGAGGATCCAGGATGTCCCCAAGCTGAAGGTGTGTGCCCTTCGTGTCGCTAGCCACGCACGGAATCGCATCCTCAAGGCTGGTGGGAAGACCCTCACCTTTGACCAGCTGGCCATGAGCTCACCCAAGGGCCGGGGCACTGTCAGAGAGGTGGACAGGCATTTTGGGAAGGCCCCAGGCACTCCCCACAGCCATACCAAACCATACATCCGATCCAAGGGCCGAAAGTTCGAGCGTGCCAGGGGCCGCCGTGCCAGCCGAGGCTACAAAAACTAACTCCCTTCCTCCTTGTTATGTTAAAGAGTTTTGGACAACAACAACAACAAAATAAATAAATAAAAAGAACATGCTTTTAAAAAAACAAGAAAAAGAACAAATTAATAACTCCCAATTAAATACTGAAATGGAATTTCTGAAAATCTAAAAATAGATTAACAACATTACAAGCAAAAAAACCATTGAACTAATAAATAAAATTAGCAGCTGCTTTTATGAAAAAGGCCAACAAAAATAGATGAACCATTGGTTCAGGAGATTTTTAAAAAAGAAAAAATATTTCTGGTATCAAAAATGAAAGGAATGAAAAAAATTTAAAAGAATCATTAGGTTCTAATTTGCCCAAATATATGTCAAGAAACCTGATAATCAATCTGAAATGGATGAATATTTACACAAATAGAAATTGCTCAGATTAGCAGAAGAGGAAATGGAACGCTGAAATAACCCAATCTCAGAAAAATGTAATCCAACAAGCCATCAATGTACTCCCTAAGACAAAATCTCTAGGACTAGATAGATTCCAAGATAATTTCCCCAAACAAGTAAAAAATAAATCACTTTCGATGTGGCTAGGTGGTGCCGTGAATAGAGAACTGGCCCTGGAGTCAGGAGGACCTGAGTTGAAATTCTTTCTCAGACAATTGACACACTTACTAGCCCTGTGACTTTGGGCCAGTTACTTTACCCCAATTGCCCCCAAAAAGCAAAAAACAACAACAACAACGAAAAAAGTTGCAAAAGTACATGAACTATTTGGAAAAAAGAAGACAAAGAATGATTTCTTCTATCAAACAAATATGTTGCTGAGACGTAAACCAGGAAGTGTAAAATCAGAGAGGGAAAATACAAAGTGCTCTTGAATACAAATAGAATGTTTTTTAAAATAATAACAGAAAGGAGATAACAAAAATAAAAATCGAACCATACACTGTGACCAGGTGAGATTTATGCCAGAAATGGAACATTGCTTTGGTGTTAGAAAAAAACATCAGCAAAGTTGACCACACATCAATATATCATAACCGAAAGAAATCATATGATCATCTCAACAAATGAAGAAGTCATTGACAAAATACAAAAGCCACTCCTCTTAAAAGCACTAGAGAGCATAGGGAAAAAAAAGAGAACTTTTTATACAACAATAAATAAGACCTATATAGAATTGTCAACAAGCATTATCTGTAATGGCAATAACTTAGAAAACTTTCCAAGCAGATCAGGGGTAGAGCAATGTTGCCCAGTATCACCACTGTTAGGCCCTATTTTAGTAGAAATGCTAGCTAGAGCAAGGAGAGGAAAGAAAACAGAAATGGAAGGAATTAGAATAAGCAGTGAGAAAACAAACTTCTCACCATTTGCAGATATGATTCTATCCTTAGAGAATCTAAGAGAACCAATGAAAAACTACTTAAAACAATTAACAATTTTAGCCAAGTTACAAGGTATAAAAGAAACCCATATAAATCATCGACATCTCTATATATTACCAAAAAATTCCAGCACCAAAAGACAGAAGGAGAAATTCCATTTAAAGCAACTGTGGACAATAGAAAATACCTGGGAGTCTATCTTCCAAAACAAACCCAGGAATTTAAAGAACATACATTTTCTCACAAATCAAGTCAGATCTAAACAAACAGGAAGTTATGAACTGTTCATTGGTGGGTTCAGTCGATAAAGTGAATAGAAAATTCTTCCTAAAATATCTATGCATTCAGAGCAACATCAATCCCTAACCTTTTTGGACAAAACCAGTTAGGAAACCTAGAAAATAGTATGGCAGAAACTAGGCATAGACCTACATCTAACATCATCTGCTAAGGTCAAAATGGGTACATGATTTAGACATAACAGGTGGTTCCATAAGCAAATTGAGGGAGCATGTAATAGTTTACCTGTCAGATCTATGGATAAGGAAAGAACTTACCACCAACAAGAGATAGGATGCATTACTACATATAAAATGGATCGTTTTGATTCTATTCAATTAAATTAAATAGTTTTTTTACAGAAACAAAGTCAATGCAACCAATATTAGGAGGAAAGCAGACAAGTGAAAAAAATCACAGCAAGATCTCTGATAAAGGCTTCATTTCTCAACTGTATAGAGAACCAAGTCAAAGTCATAAGAATACAAGCCAAGACCCAATTGATAAATGGTCAAAGAACAAGAACAGGTACGTTCAAGGTGGAAAAAAAAATAACAACTAGTTATAGTGTTATTAAAATGATCTAAATTCATAATTGGAGAAATACAAAAACAGTTTTGAGGTACCACCTCACCCCTATTAACTTGACAATAAAGCAGAGAAGGAACATGATAAAGACTAGAGGGAAGTAGGAAAACTGGGCCACTAATACACTATTGGTGGAGTTGTGAACTGATCCAACAATTGTGGAGAGCAACGTAGAAGTATACTGAGAGGGCTACAAAACTCTGTATGCTCTCTTACCTAACAATAACACAACCAAGTCAGTATCCCAAAGATATATTTTTTTAAAGGGAAAAGGACCAGTTTATAGAAGGGTATTCAGAATAGTTCTTTTTGTGTGGAAAGAACTAGAAATTGAGGAGATGCCCACTAGTGGGGACGTCTTTAAAATTGGGATATATGAGTGTAATGGAATGTGATTGTGCTGTAAAAAATGACAAATGGGATGACTTCAGATACACCTAGACTTACATAAACTGATGCAGAGTCAAGTGAGCAGAACCAGGAGAACATTGTACACAGTAACAGCAACATTATCATTTCAGAGTGGCTACGTGGCTCAGTGAGTAACAGGGCAGGCCCTGGAATCAGGAGGACCCGAGTTCAGTTCTGGCCTCAGACACTTAACACCCACACATACACAAAAAAAAAAAAAACTAGCCATGTAACCTTGGGCAAGTTACTTAACCCCAATTGCCCTCCAAAAGGCAAAAAAAAAAAAAACCATGATAATTTCAATAACAGTGAATACCTTAGCTATTCTCATAGTACCATGATCTAAGACTGACTCAGGATAAAAATGCTATCCCGACTATGGAAAGAACTGAGAATGAACACTGACTTAAAGCCTGCCTTTTTTCACTTTCTTTCTTTTTGGTTCAAGTTGTTTTGTTCTTCACAAAATGACTAATGGAAATACTTTACATGATTGCAGATGTACTCTATTTCTGACTGCTTACACACTGTGGAAGGGTCAGAAGGAAGGAGGCAGGTGGAGACCTGGAAATTCAAATTTTAGTGGACAAAATGAATGTTAAAAATGTTTTATGTTTTAGGGAAAAAATGAAATATTATTTTGAAAAACACTAATATCCAATGGAAGCTAGGTTGCCAGTAGAGAGAGCACCAAGTCAAGAGTGAGGAGGAACTGAGTTTTGTTGAACCTCAGGCACCTGATTGCTTTCTGAATGACTAGCAGAGATGACTCATGCCTGGAATTAAACAAGGCTAAGGAAGTTTTCTTTCTGGCAAGGGTTATGACATTGTCCCTCTTTTATTCTATAGCATATTCACTGAGAAGTAATATTCAGGGCCAAATAAATGAGTAAATATAGAGATAACATCCTTCAAAGAAGGAGATGATTAGTAATAAGGAAAAAAAAACCCAATGAAATGGATGCCTGATTGGCCAGGATAGTGAAATTTGAGGAGAGCAGCAGGATCAGGCCAGATGACACCTAGGATTAAATACAGATGCATAAAATTGGCTTTAAAAACTTCCTATTATGTGAATTCATGGTTTGAGCATGTTTGGGAATAAGATCAGAAGTAGGGATTTTGGATTTTAGCACAAGGATTGTGTAAGATAGTGGTAAGGGCGAAGCTAATGTTAATTTGTTAATGCATGTGCCTGATAATTTTACAAAGGGCAGATGAAATCAATTTTTTTTAAGTTTTTTTTTTTAATTTTAAAGGAGTCCTATAATAGATACAGGATTTAGGAAAGGTAGAAATAACCTTTACCCTTCCCTTCCCTTCCACTGATCTGTAAACAGGCATTTTAGCATAACTTTTACCCTTCCCTCTCCTAATTGATCTGTAAGCAGGCATTTTAGCCTAGCTTTTACCCTTCCCTCTCCTAATTAATCTGTGGGTGGGGGTTCAGCCTAGGGTAAAATCCCCGCCCCCTGCTGGATGTTCCCCATCTCCACCCATTCTGGGTTCCCTGTATGTCAGCCTAGAAAAATGAGCAGGAAATTTCAAATATGCACTGACCAATCACTGATTGTAGCTTCAGCTTATGTAACCTGACTATTGTAATCTCTTTAAAAACCTGCATACTGTTCATGCCAATTTACTGTCTGATACTAGATGTGACCCCAGCAGTCCCGTGGCAATAAAATCCACTTCCAATTTTAATCTCTGGGATCTTATGTCTCACTCCATTATGCCCAACATAATTGGAGGCCCCAACAAATAAACTGAAAATTCTCTGTAGTTTCAAAATATGGCACTAATCTTAAATAATTGTACTAATTTATATTGTCAAAATTATCTGGTCATCTCTAGATCTGGAGAAACAAAACTCTTTTTTAGATTCTGTAACTGCATGAAGCATCTGGGATTAAATGAAACAGGTCACTGGGATACAAGAAATTGTATGTTAATTATGATTCTTGTATAGTTTGTATGTAAGTTTTCTTGGTTATCTTGGTGACATGTACCTGACTTAATGTAATTATGTCATTTTGTAAAATTGTGAGAAAAACCTCATTGTATTAACTGAGCCTAGCCCTGTGTGGCTAAGAAAACTGAACTATTTGTTTGAACCTAGTCTTGCATGGTGTAGCAGCAAGCACCCAGTGTCCCCAGGGTGGCTGCCACCACAGGTTCTTGGATCTGCTTTGATAAAGGAAAGCAACTCAAAATGGGTTAACAAGCTTACTTTAATCAGTCAGACATGTATTATTTACCTAGTTCAGGGGAAAGAGGTCAGCACCCCGAACTTCATAATATACAGACAGAATTATCAAGACAGAGACAGATCAAGTAGACAGATTTCTGAATTGTCCAACCATTCTATCCATACCAAATCAACATCTGGGTTTTTCAAAGCTTGGGGGGGGGGGTGTCTCTCAACAACCAACGGCTTCCCAGAGTCTCATCTGATCAAATCACAGAACACTTCTCAAAGTGAGCCCCCAAAACAAAGCCTCACATCAGGGCTTATATAGCCTTCTCCTGGCTCAGAGAATGTAACAACCTTCTGGACCCACTGGCCAATCAAAAAGTATCTACTGAAAAACAAGCCTCCCATCCCAGGCTCCAGGTGCACTTTAGCCTAGGGGCAGGGAAGATCTTAAAAATTTACATTCCCGTTACACATGGCTAGAAAACTGGACCTTTATATGTAAAATTGTGTTTCTAGGAGTTCTTGTATTGCACATTTGAACTCTAGTCATCTAAGGATCATCCCCTGAGGCTTGGAATCTGAAAAAGCTGACATCAGATGCAGATGGCTTTCCCAAGAATCCAGACCTGACCTCTACTGGGACAGCTTCTTTCCCAGAGAAATTCAACTAGAGGATCAATGAAAAATGTGGCCCCCTCTTCTTCCTTGAGACTATAGGAAGTCCCTATTAAATGTTAAATTGCTAATTGTTATGGGTCCCCACTACCAGCCCTTGGGAACAAAGCTGACTGTCTTGTATGATTCAGCCAGGGTGTCAAGGGTTTGACACAGGAACAAAATAAGTGGGAAATGTTGTGCCTGGTTTTCCCCACAACCCCTCTCCCCCAAGGAAGTGAGCAGACTGCCAGGTCAGCTCCACCCTCCCCGACTGGGTCTCCACCCTTTCCCCCAGTCAGCTCACCTGCATAGAGGTGGGTGGGCTTCTGGGGGAGTTTCAAGGTGTGTACTGACCAATCACTGCTTACCTAAGGCCCCCTTTATAACCTAAGGTTCTGCCCCAGATCGGGGCTGTTGCAGCTGCTACTGTTATTGCAGTACCTGAAACATGGGTGGGTGGTGCCAGCTCAGCCCGCCACAGTGGCCTGATCAGCCACATGGCATTTTTAATAAAGGGTCCATTCTAAAATTATTACTTGGGTCTTGTTCGCATTAATCAAGTACGGTACTGCACTTATGATGCTTCTAGTTTTTCTCATTTGGGGATTTGGGGGAAACCACAACGTAAGACAAGTTACGCTCTTAATTTTAAACAGCGATTTCCGGAGGGATGTGCAAAGGTGCCCTTAGAAATGAACTTTTCCTTTGTTCTGGAGGCTTTGTGA
This sequence comes from Petaurus breviceps papuanus, assembly GCF_028583685.1. Lineage (NCBI taxonomy): Eukaryota > Metazoa > Chordata > Mammalia > Diprotodontia > Petauridae > Petaurus > Petaurus breviceps. Next base: position 19,226 of record NW_027186380.1, read on the forward strand.
TTGGGAATCAAGCTGGAAGAGTGTGCTTACAGTCTTAACTGTTACCTATTTAACTGGGATCATTTTGCTTGAAAGTGAACAAAAAACAACAGTAATAAGTTACTGCTTGAGAAAAGCCCTTGAGAAAAGGACCCTGTAAATGCTTCACTGAGGCTTTCATCCTGATGGAGGCAAAATCTGGGACAAAGAGAATAAAAGGGAACCAGTAATACTGTGTCCAGGTAGCAGCACACTGAGGGGCTGATCAGCAAGAGATACCTCGCTTGACTAGAGCTGATATTCTCAGAAAAGAAGAGAAAGCTGCACATTCTCTGGAACTGGGGACCTGATGGGGTTATTCAAGAAGCATTTATGCATCAATCAATGAACAATTTTAGGCACCTACTATGTGACTGGTGGTTTGCTAAGGGCTGAGGATACAAAGAAAGATTAAACAGTCTCCTCCACATGTTTGTCTTTACAATATCTCTGTTACTGTGTTCATTGTTCTCCTGATTCTGTTCACTTCCCTTTGCATCAATTCCCATAGGTCCTCCCAGGTTTCTTTTTTTCTTTTAGACAAATACTAAAACTTAAATATACAATAAGGAAAGAAAAAGAAACACATTGCAAACTGAAATACGAAATAAGAGAGTAAAAAAACATGCCATGTGCACAGCAGACCGTGGGAGAGCATTCACAATAGGTAGTGTTATGGGCATCCAAGAAACAGGACAGCAAAGCCAATTATAATTTGATAGGAGTGTTTATTAACCAGCTGGTGACTGCCTCCCCATTAGGGAAGACAGCACTAAGTCTTCTGTAAGATACACTTATATGGAGTTAGGTGTTGCTAATCAACAAAATGTGGTTCCAAGGGGGGTGTGATTCCGTTAATGCCATTTCTAGTGAAGCCTTGATTACCTAGCAAAGCCCTGGATACAAACATAAACAGACCTGAATCTGGGGCATGTTTCTAGCAACACAGGTGAAACGTTCCCTCACTATTATGGCCTATTAGGTGGTTTCCAGGGACCCTGGTAGGGGTCCCCTTCTAGCAGGTTGCAACTGGGAGGGGGCTTTGGTGTATAATTTCTGGTGGGCACTTCACTAGCAATACCTTTCCACTTCAAGAAAACCTGCATAGGAAATACCGCACATCCCACTTGAAAGGTGTCCATCTTTGCTTTGCTTCCTTCTAGCTTTTCCTTTGTTCTCTGCTGTGCCCTTTTTACTTTCTTCATTTTTCCCCTTCCTTCCTCCCCCCCGCCCCAGGCTACAATTAATCATCACTATGTTCATGTATAGATATTGATACAGGGCACTTCTGACCCACTTACAAATCTCATTCTTTCAACTCCTAAACACATCCCCTGAAATGGACATTGTAAGTGTAGTTTACATTCAGGGTGGATCTGCCCTTAGCTGGTCAAACAGGCCCATTATCCCCCTGGGGTCTGACTTTAAAGGAGTCCACACTCTAATTGTAATTGCAGAAATGTGCTAACCTCACTGACCACATTTTCTGAACGACCTCCATTCTGAAACTAAGCAGGACTCAGTTTCCCTGTGAAATCACTTGCCTTCCTGGACATCTCCAGGTTGCCTCTTCCTTGCTCTCCCCCTCCCACCTCCTAAAGTCTATAATCTTTCCTCCAGTAAGGAATCAGGTGGTGGTGATGGGGAGGAGGAGCTCTCAGAGCTGGCCAGCCTGGTGGGTAGTGGCCTGGGTACAATCAGAGCCCTGTGGCCTGGGGGGGGGGGGGTCCTAGGGCAGGAGAGGGCTCATTCAGTGGCCAAGGCATTCCAGGTGAGGGGGGCTGGGCTTGGAGAGCAGAGGCAGGCAGGGTCCTGAGCTACTTGGCCTGAGGTTGATGGGGAGGAAAGGGCCATCCTGGGGCCTCAGAGGGTGGGCAGAGGTGGGAGGACCCTCCCAGAGGGGGCTGATGGTGCTCTACCTTCTTGCCCTGAGGTGGAGCTGTCTCTGCCTACCTGGGAGCTGGGATCTCTCCGCCTTCTTCCCCCAGAGCTGGGATCTCTCTGCCTTCTCCTGGACCTGAGATCTCTGGCTTCTGGGCCCCCAGCTCTGTGCGTGCAGGTCCCAGGTAAGTCTGAGCCAGCCCCTCACAGACCTACAGGCTTCTGCTGGCTGTCCCTGCCTTGGTCTCATCCTCCTCCTCAGACCACAGGGTGAGTGCCCTCTAGGTCAGCCCAGAGCAATCTCCCCTCCTAGGCCTGGCTGCTGAACAAACTTCCCTTCCATAAGGTTTTTCTAGATTTCCAATTGAAGAGATTACCCCTAAAGAGGGTTAGGGTTGCTCTGGAGACCCCAAAGTATCAACACGCTGGGTCCTGCCAAATGAATTCGATTCAAGTCTTCTCAGCCAAAGACAAGTAAAGTTTATTAAAAGTTCGCTCATATTGAACACAGAGTCAGCCTGTGTTAGGTCATTCTATGGAGCTCTCACATACATGGAGACAAGATGGGGTCCTATATACAGAAGGTTGTGGGAGGAATCTAGGGGTGGTCCAGAGGAGGAATTTGGGGAGGGTCTTCAGGAGAAGTTAGATGTGGTCAAAGAGTGATTAAGGGTGGGAACAGGCTAACAGCCACAGCCGGGAACTGTGAGCTACAAACAGGCTTCTCACAAAGAAGAATGTCCTAAATACTTGGCCCATCCCAAGAGACAGGGGTGGAGGAAAAAGCTGCCTGAGCAGGATTTGGAGATTGGGCAGGCAAAATTCATGGCCGTGGAGAGGCTGGACTACATCATGTGGGATTCCTTCCACACCTGAGATGCTCCAACACTGATCTGATCTGGGACATCAAGCTCCCTAGAACTGGTAACAGACAGCTTCAGGAACAACCAGGAAACCTCCAGGTTCTCTTCGCACAATATACTGACCTTCCAAAGGAAAACCAGGAAGCAGGAGGACCCTGTTTCTGGGACACAGGAGACCAGCACTTTTCCCTTTCCAGTCATCAATAAATGCTCCAAAGCCAGCAAGCTCAGTAATGAAGATATTCTCTCTGAGAGCAGACTCAGACTGGCCACGGGAAGTGCCCTCACCCAGGGAGAGCAGGTTCCAGGCATTCTCCAGCATGACCTCCTTGTACAGCAACTTCTGAGCATCATCCTAGAGGCCCCACTTCTCTTGGGTCAATTCCACAACAAAATCTTTGAATGTGACCAAGCCCTAAATCGTCAAAAGTCACAAGGTGTAGAGGTGAAAGACTCCAGAATTCATGTCATCTAATCCTCAAGCCAGAGGAGGAAACTGAAGCACAGAAAGGGGATTTACCCAAAGGTTGTAAACCTGATGAGTGTCAGTCAACACCTGAACCATAGTTATTAAGAGCCCAATGGAATTTTGGGAAAAGCATTTGACATGGTCAGTTGAAATAAAATTGAGGAAGGTCTTACTATGGGATGTGCCTCCCTAAGCAATCCAAGAGAAAGTATGTGAGATGGAATGATGTGTGGAGGCAAAAGAGAGAAGATGATGTGAAATTTCTTCCTTATCAAAACTGATAAAAGCAATGGTATAAAGAAAATTCTGTGAAGAGTTTGGGAGAAGCTGGCAAGGACAGTGTGTTTGGGGCGGCAGGGTTGGAAGGGAGGCATTTCTGTGGAATTAGAGAAAAGAGAGGAAAGAAAAAGACAAGATCTACTTTAATTCCTGAGAAGCTAAAACAAAACCTTCACTAGATAAAACATGAAAAGGCTCCATAAGACAGTAATTATAATCTGGAATGAGCTGGGGGTATGAGAATTTCCAGCCAAGTGAAAGAATATTATCTGTGATTACTTTGAGGGCTTGATGTGTGATGTGGCATGACCAGAACATCTTACCCCTTCCCTTTAAGATGCCTTTCATTCCTCAATAGCATATATTTTTTGTCATAATATTTAGTCCCCATAGCTGGTCATTTTCTTGCTCTTTGTGCTCAGAGTGAACCAAAGTGACGTCCCTATGTCAGGGTCAGGGTACAGAGTGTCTGACCAAGGCTGATCAGAACAATATAAGCTCTTGAGGCTCTGCCACAGAGCAGAGACGCACGGTCCATGTGAATATCAGGGGTGGGGACGGCTCTAAATTTGCACATCACACCATTCTTTGCAGCTCCTGTAATCGTGCTTTGGTCACAGCCCACAGCCCATTCTTTGATGCGGGCAGGCCGGGCTGGGTGGTCTTTTGCCAGTGTCTCCCATGTCTCACAACTGATGACAAAGCTCTTCAGAGAGACCTTGGGAACATCCTTGTGTCACTTCTTCTGACCACTTGGTGAGCACCATTGGTGCCTCAGTTTTCCATAAAAGTCTTTTACGTAAACGTTCTTTTAGCATTTGAACAGCCTGGACACTCTAACAGAGTTGTGCTCTCTGAAGCAGAGTGGGAATGCTTGGCAGTCTAACTTGAGGAAGGACCTCAGTGTCTGGTCCCTTATCCTGCCACGTGACCTTCAGAATCTTCATAAGACAATTCAGATGGAAGCAATTCAGTCTCCTGGTACGACACTGGCAGTATGCCCAGGCATACAACAATGAGGTCAGTACAACAACTCTGAGGCCTTCAGTCTGGTAGTCAGTCCAATACCTCTCCTCTCTACACTTTCCTTGGCAACCTTTCAAGCACTGAACTATCTCTGGCCATGCAGGTGTCAACTCAAAATTAGTTATGGGACATAGGAAACAATCTGAGGTACAAAATGTGCTAGTAGATACCGATGAATTAGAACACATGAGAGGTTATTTGTGAGGAAGATCAAGTAATTTCTTGGTAATTTGTGGCAAAGCTGTGACTTTCAGAGCTCTTTTAAAAATGTTATTTATTTTTAATTTTCAACATTCATCTCCACAAGATCTTGAGTTACAGTTTTTTCTCTCCCTGTCTTTCCTCTACCCCCCCCCCCCAAAGCAGCAAGCCTACTGAATACCTCTTCCCCCAATCTGTTCTCTCTCATATCCTCCCCCTTCACACCCCTAACTTTCTAGTAGGTCAAGATTGGTCTCTATACCCCAGTACCTGTATATCCTATTTCCCAGGTGCATGGAAAAAAAAAACCCAATTTTTAAACATTTGTTTTTAAAACTTTTGAGTTCCAGACTTTTTTCCCCTTCTTCCCTCCGCACTCACCCCCACTGGGAAGACAAGCAATTCAATATAGATTGTACATGTGTTGTTACCCAAATCTCCTCCACAGTAGTTATACTGTGAAATACCAACTTCCCTCCATCCCATCCTGCCACACACCCACTCCACCTTCTCCCTCAACCACATCCCCCTTCAAAAATGCTTGCCTTCAACTACCATCTCCCCCAGTCTGCCGTCCCCTTTATCTTCCCCCCCTCCTATTCACTATCCCATATTATCCTGTAGTGTAAGATACCCAATTGACTGGGTATATTATTATTCCCTCCTCAGGATAAATTCAATGAGAATCAGGTTGTCCTATGCCCTTTCACCTTCTTGCTCTTCCCCTCCATTGTCACAGTTTTCTCTTGCCTGTTTTATATAAGATAATTTACCCTAATCTATTGCTCCCTTCTTCTCTCAATAAATTCCTCGCATCTCTTAATTTCATTTTTTAGATATCATCCCTTCATATTCAACTCCTGCTGTGCCCTGTATGTATCTATGAACATACAAATGCCCATACTCACATATTTACATACACATGCATCTTTCTATATACATATATAGATATAGATATACATTCCCTTCAGCTATCCTCACAATGAGAAAAGTTTTATGAGTTACAATTATCATTTTTCCATGTAGGCATGCAAATAGTTCAACTTTAATAAATTCCTTATGATTTTTCCCTGGTTACCTTCTCATGGTTCTCTTACTTGTGTTTGAAAGTCAAATTTTCTATTCAGCTTAGGTTCATTCCATCAAGAATGCTTGAAAGTCCACTATTTCATTGAATGACCCTATTTTCCCCTGTAGCATTATACTCAGTTTTGCTGGGTAGGTGATTCTTGGTTTTAATCCTAGCTCCTTTGACCTCTGGAATATCAGATTCCAAGCTCTTTCAATCCCTTCATGTAGAAGCTGCTAGGTCTTGTGTTATCCTGATTGTGTTTCCACAATACTCAATTGTTTCTTCCTAACAGCTTGCAGTATTCTCTTTGACCTGGGAACTCTGAAATTTGAGTATAATATTCCTAGTAGTTTTCTTTTTGGGATCTTTTTCAAGAGGTGATCAGTGAATTCTTTTGATTTCTATTTCTAGAACCCTCTGGTTCTAGAATATCGGTGTAATTTTGCTTGACAGTCTCTTGAAAGATGGTGTCTAGACTCTCTTTTTAATCATGGTTTTCAGGTAGACCAATAATTTTTAAATTATGTCTCCTGGATCTATTTTTTCAGGTCAGTTGTTTTGCCAATAAGATATTTCACACTGCTTTCTATTTTTTCATTGGTTTGAATCTGTTTTATAGTATCTTGGTTCCTCATAAAGTCATTACATTACAATTGCACAAATCTAATTTTGAAGGGAGTTATTCTTTCCAGTTTTTGAAATTCCTTTTCCATCTAGCAAATTTGACTTTTTAAAGCATTCTTTTCCTCATTGGCTTCTTGGGCCTCTTTTGATGTTTGAGTTAGTCTATATTTTAAGGTGTTATTTTCTTCAGTATATTTTCGGGTCTCCTTTGGCAGGTTGTTGACTCATTTTTCTGGATTTTCTTGCATCATTCTCATTTCTCTTCCCAATTTTATCTCCACTTCTCTTACTTGATTTTCAAACTCTTTCTTGAGCTCCTCCATGGCCTATAAACTGTTTTTTCTGGGAGGCTTTTGATGCTGGAGTTCTGACTTTCATGTCTTCCTCCCACTCCATAACTTAATCCTTTTTGTCCCCAAAAAAAGAATCCTATGGTCTGTTTGGGCTTCCATTGCTTGCTCATTTTGACAGCCAATTACTTCACTTTGAGCTCTCTGTCATGGTAGAACTCTGCTTCCAGAAAGTAAAGTTTTGTGCTAAATCACTGGGGTTTTTACAGCTGCAGGAGCTATTAGTTGGGCACTCTCTCTAGAGCAACCACACACTCTAGCTCACTGGTCACACACCCCAGAACCACCACCCAAGACAGGGATCCGGATCCAAGCAGGTCAAAGCAAGAGTGGTTGCCGTCTGAATAGTCCCCTGGTCCCCCTACAGTCTGCAGGACAGGAGCTCCAGAAGTAGCCACGTGGCAGCGGCTGCAGCCACGGTGCCTCCTCCACTTCTTGCTCTGGGGGTAGCAGCCCAGTAAGGGGCTGTAGGAAGACATTCTAACCAAGCTCATGGCAGGGAGGTCAAGGACCTGCAGTGCCAGAAGGGGGTACCGAGCCTGGAAAGCAGGAGGATTTTGTCCTGGGGTCTAGCTAGGAGTTGACAAGGACTCCTGAGACCCTCTGGGGAGCTTAGGCCTGGCATCCCTCAAGGGAGACCAGACACAGGGAGCCAGTGCCTGGGACGTGACCACAATGTGGATACAAATGGTGCCCTAGGGAGTAAAAAGAATATTAAGAGGTGCTTTTCCAGTACTTTGTGAGGCTCCTCCGAAGGGAGCCTCATTCTCCAACTCATCCTGTAACTTGAAAATATTCTAAACTCCATTCGCCCTTAATTTGAAACACCATAAAACTTCTCCTTACCTTGGACCAAAAGAATTGCTTTTGTATCTCTTGTCCTGTGTCCCCCTTGTCCTTAACCTTTAACCTGTGTCTCTCCACCCCCACCTGTCCTTAATCTTTAACTACCATAAACCCTAAAACTACATCATCATCCTGAACATCTGCAGGCTGTATAGCTTTCTGTCTATATAGGCCTGCTACCCCCAATACCTCTACTTTTCCTCTTCCCCATACCTACAACGAAGGTCCTTCCTTGTGATTTCATCTAAATAAAAGCTCTCAATGGCTAAAGAGAATGTCACTTGAGTGAATTCGTTCACACTGGAACCATTCTCCCAAATGTGTCCCTATGACAGGAAAGTTGTGAGTCTGGGTAAAGTGAGGCAGGTAAGAGCTTTGCTTCATATATTCCGAATAGGATCCTAATTAGGAAAATTCCTTGTTTTTTATTTTGGATGGGGGAGGTCAGGGTATTTGGGGTTCAGTGACTAGCCCAAAGACACATGGCAAGTACATCTTAAGTGTCTGAGGCTGAATTTGAACTCAGGTCCTCCTGACTCCATGGCTGGTGCTCTATTCACTGTGCCACCAACTTACTCTTCAAGTAAAGTTGCCTCTCAGTCCCTCCCTAATCACTGACGCCTGACAACTAACAGGAAGAGAGATGGGAGTGAGGTGTTACGAAAACTCAAAAAGACAAGTTCTAGGGAGCCCTTAAATTTCCTCTACTTTTGCAATGTGACAAATAGCAGATAGTACCAAAACAGCAGACTGGGTGATGCCTTCCCCAACACTGCCTGCCTTATGGATTGAAAAGGTACATCTTATAGGCTTGTTTTTCTGCATTCCTGTGGTTTTTATGCCTTAATACATTGTTAAGTTTTGTAAAGGTGCCAGAAACAGCTGAGTAATAGGTATACTCCATCCTATTCTCATTTGGATTTCTCCAGGAGTCTATTTTATCTAACTTTTATAAATTCTTTTTCTTTAATTCTAAATTTACCTAGTCTTGACAGATCTAAGTGGAAGACTCCTAAATATGCTACCGTGTTTCCCCGATAATAAGACCTATCCCGAAAATAAGCCCTCCCCTTACTGTGTAAGATTCCTCTAAAATAAGCCCTATTGAGTTTGCTACTGTAGTGAAGGTGATCCCCTGCACTACACGCTACATTACAGGTACCCTCTGTATGCACCGTCCCCCCCCCCCCCCGTGAAACGCACGTGCGCTCCAAGCTGCATTCAATCAGAGCTGCAGCAGTGAGCGCAGTCATCCTGTTCTACCCCAGTGATTTGCTTATTGAATAAAGGTACATTTTTTGGTTCACATTTACCTGTTTATTAAAATTGATGTCAATGTTCATTAAAATAAGCCCTCCCCTGAAAATAAAAAAACACCAGTGTCTTATTATCGGGGAAACACGGTAAAACAATTAGGAAATGTAGATATACATGTTTACATGAGTAGGTATGAATGTATTTGTACACACGTCTGTAAATGCACTTAGGTGGCACCTAGCAGCCCCTAAGCATTTGGAAGGCCTATAATATTCAGTGGTCAATAAGGCAAATATTGTGCTAAGGACTGGGCTGCAGGGCCATCTATCAGGGAGGTGCAAGTACAGAGCCAGCAGCAGAGGACTCAGCCAGCCTCCCTGGGGCCTCACTCCTCTGGTAACCTGGGACTCAACCTCCCTGGGACCCTGCAGCTCACCTGGAGCTGGGACACAGGACCATCCTCAGGATCCATCCCCAGAGGTCACCTAACCCAACTCCCAGTCCCAGGGGAGGGGGCCCTAAGGGGAAACTGCACATGCTCAAGCAGGCATGGACAGGAAGTAGCTCCTTGGAGCCTCCCTGAGGTCTGGCAGAAGGCTGAGGGGGTGGGGCTACTTTCTGATTTTCCAGGGAAGACTGGTTTATGTTGTGATGACCTGCCTTCTGGGAAATGTAATCAGTTCTTGAAGTAACAGGGCTTAACAAGAATGGGCAGGGCAGGGCCCAGGTGGGGTCTCCTGTAGATTCCAGTTGGCTGAGGCCAAGGTGGGGTCTGGACTTCTAGACAGAGAAGCCTGAAAATTCAGCACTAAACAGGAGGGCGAGGTCAAGGATGGGGCACAGTGGGGGAGAAATAGGGAGCAGGGCCTGAGCACTTCTGGAGCCCAGATGGCCCAGTGAGGTAGTCATGTGCCTGGGCTCCTCCAATGTCCTTCCAGACATCATGTTTGGATGTGCAGTCTCTGGGCCTCCTGTACATCCCCTGACTAGGGAGGAAGGATATCGTTACCCAAGCTCTCCTGCAGGGTTGGAGCTGGGGTGGGAGAGAAGGGGCTACTCTTGTCCTATGGATGGAGGACCAAGCTCCCCATTTCAATGGCCTTCTGCGAGGAAAACTGAGGAGGACCAGAAACCTGGGAAGCCCACTATTTTGGGGAGGCAGGAGCCCCCCCACCTGGAAGAGGTGAGAGCCCCCTCCCACTTGAGGAAGTGATGTCAGTCTGGGGTACTGGGGGTGGGGGGGATTAGTCTGCCGGCTCAGAGGGGAAAGAGGCTCCCTGCTGTGTCTAGACCGCTGTGCACAGGGCTGGTCTGGGAACAGAAGAGTCTCCTGGTCCAAGACTGAGGGAGGGGTCAAGTCCTCCAGGCCCCTGTGAAGATGAGCCCGCCTCTCACTGTAATATTCATTCTCAATCATGTCTAAGCATCAGAATTGATTTGTACCTGTTGGCAATGTCCACTTATCTGAGGGCACATAAGTGCTGAGACCCCTCTGTGATTCCTCCTAGTTCACTTGACAGAGCTAAAGGACCACTGTGTTATGGAATATTCACTAGCCTGAATTAGTGAAACCACTGACCAGAAAATGTGCCCTTGGACACTTCTTTCATCACATTTCTTTGGAAGGAGTTGGTGGACCTAAGAAGTTTTATCACATTCCAAATACTCATGAGGTTCCTCTCCAGTTTAGATTCTCTGATGTTGAGCAAGATTCAAGGTCTGCGGGAAAGCATTTATGTATTAATTACATTCCTAAGGTATCTGTCCAGTGTGGGTTCTTCCATGGATAGTAAAATGGGTCCTTTGTTTGAAAGCCTTTCAATACTGATTATATTGATAAGGTTTCTCTCTAGTATGGATTTTCAGATGTTTAGAAAAAGCAGAGCTCCATCTAAAACCTTTTCCACACTGATTACATTCATAAGGTTTTTCTCAGGGTGCATTCTCTGATGTTTAGTAAGTGTAGATTTCACTCTAAAAGCCTTTCCACATTGATCCAGTGTGGAACTCTGGAGCCCTCCAGTGTGGGCTCTCTGATATTCAACAAGCTTATGTTTGAGTTTGTAAATCTTTCCATTTCCACTGATTTCATTTACAAGGTTTCTCTCCAGTGTGGATTCTCTGATGTCCAGTTAAATGAGCCCTCTGTCTGAAAGCCTTTCCACAATGATTACCTTCATAAGGTTTCTCTCCTGTGTGGACTCTCTAATGTGCAGTAAGTTTGAAGTTCTTTCTGAAAGCCTTTCCACGTTCCTTATATTCATAAAGTTTCTCCCCAGTGTGGATTTTCTGATGTGTGACAAGACTGCAGCTCTCCGGGAAAGCTTTACCACATTGATCACATTTATAAGTTTTCTCTCCAGTGTGACTTCTGATGTACAAAAAGGTTAGATTTCTGTCTGAAAGCCTTTCCACACTGCTTACGTTGATTTGTGTGTGTGTGTGTGTCTGTGTGTGTGGATTTTTGATGTGTGAGGAGACTGGACCTCTGTGTAAATGCTTTACCACATTGATTACATTCATAGGGTTTCTCTTCAGTGTGGATTTTCTGATGTACATTTAAATAGGCTCTCTGTTTGAAAGCCTTTCCACACTGATTACATTCATAGGGTTTGTCTTCTGTGTGGATTCTTTGATGTACAACAAGATCATAGCTTCTACTAAAAGTCTTTTCACACTGATTACATGCATAAGGTTTTTCTCCAGTGTGGATTCTCTGATGTACATTTAAACTGGACCTCTGTTGGAAAGCATTTCCACATTGATTACATTTATAAGGTTTCTCCCCAGTGTGACTTCTCTGATGTACAACAAGTTTACATATCCGTCTGAAAGACTTTCCACATTGATGACATTCATAAGGTTTCTCTCCAGTGTGCACTCTCTGATGTACAGCTAGTTCAGATTTCACTCTGAATGCCTTTGCACATTGATTACATCCATAAGGTTTCTCTCCAGTGTGAATTCTCTGATGTACAGCTAGTTCAGATTTCACTCTGAAAGCCTTTGCACACTGATCACATTCATATGGTTTCTCTTCAGTGTGGATTCTCTGATGTACAACAAGATCATAGCTTCTACTAAATGCCTTTCCACACTGATTACATTCATAAGGTTTCTCTCCAGTGTGGATTCTCTGATGTACAGTTAAACTGGACCTCTGTTGGAAAGACTTTCTACATTGATTACATTCATAAGGTTTCTCTCCAGTGTGCATTCTCTGATGTACAACAAGTTTACATTTCCGTCTGAAAGACTTTCCACATTGATGACATTCATAAGGTTTCTCTCCGGTGTGTACTCTCTGATGTACAGCTAGTTCAGATTTCAGTCTGAATGCCTTTGCACATTGATTACATTCATAAGATTTCTCTGCAGTGTGAATTCTCTGGTGTACAGCTTGTTTAGATTTCAGTCTGAAAGCCTTTGCACATTGATTACATTCATAAGGTTTCTCTCCTTTGTGCATTCTCTGATATATAGCTAGTTCAGATTTCAGTCTGAAAGCCTTTGCACATTGATTACATTCATATGGTTTCTCTGCAGTGTGAATTCTCTGATGTACAGCTTGTTTAGATTTCAGTCTGAAAACCTTTCCACACTGATTGCATGTATAAGTTTCCTCTCCGTCGTGAATTCTCTGATGGATAAGGAAGAATGAGCGTTCACTAAATGCTTCATCACGTTGCGCACACTCATGTGGTTTCTCTTCAGTCTGAATTTTTTGATGGTTAATAAGAGATGACTGTTGACTCAGGTCCTTCCCATAATGATGACAATCATATGGTTTCTCTCCCATGTGGACTCTGAGAAATACAGCACAGAGTTCTCTCCCAGTGACCTCACAGGCACCATCACTCCTGAGAGTCTTCTCATGATTTTCATTCACAAAAACGACTGGCTTTTCAGAAGTCTCCTGCATTTTAGGTGCAATCTCTCCTTCTGCCAGAAACAAACAATAAAATATATATACAGAGAAACATGTACACATATACATAATATAATCCTTCCCCTCCTTTGGAAAAAAGTAAGCTAACTGATCTACATCCTACTTTCCCAGGCTAAGAGAAAATTCATCAAAGTTCAATGAACAGAATCAGTCATTTTAAGATGCCATTTGTTTACATCTGCAGGATAACTTGATTTACGAAGACCTTCAGAGACAATCACATTGGATCCTCAGAAACACCAGTGACAATAACAGGACCAGCATTCTCATTATATTCACAAGTCAGGCCATGAGCTTAGAATGGATGAGGGGACTGACCAACCTCTGAGTAGCTGAGACTACAATTTCAACTCTGCAAGTGGGCATGCTCTGTCCATGGCACTAGAGGGCCTTTCTCCATCAAACTTTCTTTTCTTTTGCTATTCAGAAAATTTATTTTATTATAGCAGGCTGACTTCTTCCCTTCTTGTCTTCCTATTCCCTGGCACACAATGGCATTGAAAAGAGGCCAATTGGGGCGGCCAGGTAGCACAGCGAGTAAGAGCACCGGCTCCAGTGTTGACAAAACCTGAAGATCGAATCCCGGGCTCAGACACTTAGCACCCACCCAGAAACACCTGGCCGTGTAACCTTGAGCAAGTTACTTAACCCCAATTGCTTAGGGGCGGCCAGGTGGCTCAGCTAGTAAGAGCACCGGCTCCAGTGTCAGGATGACCTGGATCAAATCCGGGCTTGGATACTCAGCACCACACCCAGAAATAATAACTGGTCGTGTAACCTTGAGCAAGTTACTTAACCCTGATTGCTTTAAAAAAAAAAAAAAGAGGCCAATTAATAATCCCATGATGGGCTCTAAGGGTTCAAATGAAAAGAAGCATCAATCAACATAGCAAACTTCATCATCACCTTATTTGAAGAAATTACCACTGGTATTCCCAACCTTGAGCAACCACAAGGCTGATCAGTCAACAGCCATCAATCTGGGCAAGAGCCTCCACAAGCAACAAGATTATGGATCCAGAGGGGTAGCTAGGTGCCACAGTGAGTAAGAGTGCTGGGCCTCAAGTCGGGGGGACCCGAGTTCGGTTCCAGACTCAGACACGTAACACCCACACACACACAAAAACTAGCCATGTAACCTTGGGCAAGTTACTTAATCCCAATTGCCCTCCAAAAAGCAAAAAAAAAAAAAAAAGGTTATGGATCCAGGAAGGCTCAGATGATGGTTAGATTTTTGTAGCAATAAAGTATTTTTTAATTAAGGCATGTACCTTGATATTTTGGACACAATAGCATTGTACAGTTAATGGACAGCAGTGCAGTGTAAACTGAAACTTTATATGCACTGGAAAAGAAATTTAAAAATCATGTTACTTGCTTTATTGCTCTCTTAATTTAGCTGAGTGCTCTGGAACCAAACCCACAATATCTCTGAGGTGTGTGTGTTTTTATCATTCTTATTATGATTTTGACTCTTTCTTGCCTAATTCTCCTCTCTCTTTTTTGTAAGCAACTGTGGGTAAGTAACTTGCTCAAGGTTACACGGCCAGGTGTTTCTGGGTGGGTGCTAAGTGTCTGAGCCCGGATTCAATCCCAGGTCATCCTGAATCTGGGGCCTGTACTCTTATTCTCTGTGCTACCTGGCCACCCCTCTCCTCTCTTTTCTTAAACCATTACTAGCCTCATTCTTTGAGTTCCCATATATCCCACTGAACAATATTTCTTTCCATTTCCAAACACCCTCTTTTCTGTGAATCAGCTAAGAACAATGTTCCCACTCTATTGCTTCTTCTCAAAGCATCTCCATGTTTTCATGCCAGATTGGGGCATGAAACAACAGGGATTGACTTTTCCCTTCCAAAAGCTCAGTTGAGTGCCTAGAAAACTGGTTAATGCATGCATGTTGAGTGACTGACTGGGCCCAGGGCTGAAACCAGGTCCCAGCCTCTACCACAATCCCAGTATTCTAGGCTCTCAGTTGGCAAATGCATGTTCTGGCCCCAGTTCTGTTTCTAGCTCTTATACTATAACCCCTATAGTAAGGGACCTCTGTCAGGTTCAAATCCTGCTGGGACCTGAGCAGACCCAGAGTAAAGATCACAGAGACTTCTTTTCTAGCTCCTGAAGCATCAAATGCTATGGGACACCTGGGAGTTTTTACTTCCTATTTCCCCAAACTAAGAGTACCTGTCACCTCAAAGAATCTGGCCAATGATTCTCCAAGAAGGAGCCAAAGATGGAGCTTCAGAGAACAGGGGAGGGGCACAGGTTCATGATTTATGTAAAGCCCACTCTTTCCTTTATTCTAAGTAAGGCAGCAACCTTTGCTATGGAGAGAGGAAAAACCATAAAGCCAGGCTGTCTGCGTCCTCACCACATTGGGTCTGTATAATCCCACTGTAGCAGGGCTATCCTTTGATACCTCCCTAACTGTCCCTTGGGGCAACTAGGAAGTAGAGTGGATAGAGCAAAGCTCGGAAAGACTTGAGTTCAAATCCAGCCTCAGACCCTTACTTGCTGTGTCATCCTCAGTAAGTCACTTAGGTTTCTTGGCCTCAGTTTCCTCATCTGCAAAATGATGCAGAAAAGTTAAAGGAAAACCTCTCCAGTGTCTTGCCAAAAAACCCCAGCCGGGATCATGAAGAGGCAGAAGTGACTGAAATGACTGAACAACAGCACGACTGCCTCCCTAGCAAAAGGATCACATGTAAATCCTCTCTGGGGCTGTTAATCACCTGCCTCTTCACCATCTGCCCTCCTCCTCCTCCTCTTCTCATTTTCTTTCATCTTATTTTCCCCCCAAACATGCTGTACTTCAGGGGTGCAGGCCTCCTTCTGTCCGGTGACCAGGACACTCCACCTCCCAACTCTGGGGACGTTCTGTGCCAGCCCCATGCCTAGAATGCTTGTGCTGGCTTCCCTGAAGCCCCAGCCAGAGCCCACCTTCCACAATACGCCTTTCTAGTCCTCCTTAGTCTTAGGGCCTGCCCTCTCTCAGTGAGCTCCACTTTCTCCAGTCTAAAACAGGTTTCCACACTGTTGTTGGCATGTTGTCTGTCTCCCAGTTTGTGAGCTCCAGGAGATCAGGGAATGTTGCTTGTATGTTTTTATATCCCTGGGACTAATCAGAAGGACTGGCACAGAGCAGGCCCTCAATAAATTCTCACTCACTTGAAGAAGGTCTAAGAAAGAGCCCAGATTGGAAACCGAACCCCTTTTGCACTTTCAGGAGAGTTCCTGCCCCAGAATTCCAAATAATGACTTTATATGCGATCACAGATTTATCACTGGAAGGGCACTGAAAGGCATGGTGTCCAAATCCCTCATTTTACAGATGGGGAAACTGAGGTTCAGTCGTTTGGTGACTTATTTAGGATCCCACTTCTAAAAATTTTCTCAAATTTCGAAGTCACGTCTTCTTGCCCCCAAATCTAGCACTTGCCAGCCCCACACCTGGAAGCCTCTTGTCATCACAGCTTTTATAAACCTGTTTTCCCCTGATTCACCTGGATGCCAGCTCCTCAGGTCTTCTTGCTCCAGCAGCCATGACGCTTCCCTTTGCTCAAAATGAGAGATCAGATCTCTTCTGGGAACTGGCAGCCCTGGGCATAGGGAATCAGGATGAGGATGGAGAAAACTTGTCATTTAGGTGTCTTTAGAGAAAAAAGTGTGCATGTAAAGCTACTCCATTTTGAGAGTCACTTGATCATGTTAACACAGATCTGCCTTATTCTCCCATTAAGGCTTCTAAAGGCAAACTAGGATAGGCCAGATCAGCCTTGAGCTCCTGAAAATCAGACCCTGCTGAGTCAGCTTTTGCCTTGTCACCTCCCCTGCTCCTTCTTCCCTCACCTATAAAAACCTTGGAATTCTACAAGGAGCCTTTGCCCCTTCTAGTGAGGTTCTCCTGCTGGGGAACCCAGTGAACCTCAGTCCAAATTCTGATTCAGGGCCAATCTGTTATTCTTGTCAGTGACAGGGTCTAACAAGCAAGGAATACATATTTCTTCCCAGAAGTCCTGAAGCAAAGTTTCCATAGCATTTAGTTTGGGAGCTTTGGAGAGAGATGGAGCCAAACTGGAATAAAAAATTAGACGTGGTGCACCTTTTTCATAGGAGGAGGAATACATTGCATAATTTCCATTATCTAGAAATTAGAGGCAGCTGGTAGCACAATGGTAAGAGCCCTGGGCCAAAGGCAGGAATACCAGGGTTTAAATCCAGACTCAGACAGTTACTAGCTGTGTCCTCCTGAACAACTCAGTTAACCTCTGTTTCCTTCAGTTTTCTCAAATATCAAATGGGGATAATAACATCACCTAATGATATCATATTGTAAAGAAAGCACTTAGCACAAGAGCTGATGAACAGCAGTTGAACAGAAATGCTTATTCCCTTCCTTCCATTCCCACCATCCAGGCTGGACTTTGGGAAAATGTAGAGGAAGAACGAGGACAAATGTGCCCTATGACCTTTAGCTGGGAGCTACAAACTGAGGCTTCTCACAAAGAAGAATTCCCTAAATACTTGGCCCATCCCAAAGAAGAAGGGTGCAGGAAAAAGCTTCCTAAGCAGTTTTTAGATATTTGGCAAACAAAATTCGGGTCCAGGGACAGACTGCACTACATCATGTGGGAAGACTTCCACACCTGAAATTCTTCAACACTGATCTCATCTGGGACTTCAAGCTACCTAGAATTGGCAAGAGACAGCTTCAGGGGCAATCAGGCAACCTCCTGGTTCTCTTCACACAAGGTACTGAGCTTTTATAGGAAAATGTGGCAGCAGGAGGACCCTGTCTCTGGGACACAGGAGACCAGCGCTTTTCCCTTTCAAGTAACTGATATATGCTCAAAACCAGCACACTCATGAATGAAGATATTGCCTCTGATACCAGATTTAGAGGGAACAGAGGAAGTGTCCTTACCCACGTAGAGCAGGTTCCGGGCATTCTCCAGCATGACCTCCTTGTACAAGTCCTTCTGAGGAGGGTCCAAGAGGCCCCACTCCTCTGGGGTGAAGTCCACTGCCACATCCTTGAATGTCACCAACTCCTACATCACCAAATGTCACAACATTTAGACTTGAAAGGAAACTCCACAATTCTTGTAGTCTAACCTTCCTCAAGTGAGAGGAGAAAGCTGAAGCACAGAAAGGGGATTTACTCAGGGCTTGTACCATTCATGAGTGTCAGAGTCAACACTTGAAACCATGGTCAATAAGAGGCCAATGGAATGTTCAGGAAAGCATTTGGCATGGTGAGCTGGAATAAAGTTTAAAGGGTCTTACTATGGGATGTGCCTCCCTGTGGAGTGTGTGTGAAAGGATGCATTGGAAGTGTGAGGGAGGAGGATCTGGGGAGGAGAAAGAGAGAAGATGATGGGAATTCCTTCCTTCTCAGATTCAGTGGGGAGTTTGTGAGAAGCTCACAGGCACAGGGTATTCTGGGAAGGGACAGGAATGTCTGTGTGATCATAGGAAAGAGAGGAAAGAGAAAGAAATTTCCTGAGAAGCTGAAACCAAGTCTTCTCTAGACCTAACATGGAAAGGATTCATAAGACACCGTAATTACCATCAGGAGTAAATTAAGGGACGGACATGAGACATTCCAACCAAGTAAAACAGAATTAGCTGTTGTCACTCTGAGGGCTTGAGGCTGCCCTGGTGTGATGGGCCAGGGCCAAACTTCTCATGCCTTTGCTTTATGGTGACTTTCATTCTGCAATAGCATGTATGTCTTTATTATAATATTTAGTTTCATGGCTGGTCATTTGTGTTGTTCTTTATGCTCAAAGAGGACCAAAAGACATCCCCATATCCGGGTCAATGTGTGTCTGACCAGGGATGATCAGACTAACGAAGCCCAAAAGGCCCTACCAGAGCTCGGGCACAAAAAGTGTATGTCAACATCTGGGGTGGGGATGGCTCTCAGTGTGCACCTTCCCATCCTTTTGAGTTACTGCAATTCTGCTTTCCTCACATGGCACAGCACATTCTCTGAGGTGGGCACGCCATGCGGGGTCATCCTTTGACAGTGTCTCCCATGTGTCACCACTGATTATAAAGTTCTTCAGAGAGACTTTGGAAATTTCCTTTAATCGCTTCTTCTAACCACCCTGTGAGAGCCTTCCTTGCATGCTGTCTCCATAAAACAGTGTTTATGCAAACATCGTTTTGGCTTCTGAACAGCATGGTCAGCCCAAGGGAAGTTGTGCTCTACCAGTAAGAGAAGTAGTAGTGGGGAAATGATCTCACATAAAAGGGGCAGAGAAGAGCAGTTACACCGAAGGGGAAGGTGGGGGAGATGGTAAGGGGGGGGCTTGATCCTTACTCTTATCCAAATTGACTCAAAGAAGGAATAACGTACATGCTCAGTTGGCTATAGAAATCTATCTCATCCTATACATAAATTAAAGGGGACAGGGACGGGGTGTGGGGACTGATAGAAGGAAGGACGGGTTGGTGGAGGTGTTGGTGAGAAATAAATCACTGTTGAAGAAGGATAACATGAAAACTGAGACAGAGAGGATAACCAAGGGGAAAATGTGATGGAGGGAAATATACAGGTATTTGTCATATGTATAAAAATGAATTTAATGAACTTACCCATAAAGAGGAGTGGATAGCAGAATGAAATAAAAATCAGAATCCTACAATGTGCTATTTACCAGAAAAATATTGGAAGCAGAGATAAACACAGAGTAAAAGTTGAGGGGCTGGAAGCAGAAACATACAGGCAACAAATGGTATGGCATCTAAGTTTGAAAGTACAACTTAAATGAGTCATAGAAGGAAATAAGACAATAAACGATACTAGTGGGGGCACCTCAACTTTCCCCTCCCAGAATTTGCTTAACCTAACTATAAAATAAACAAGAAAGTTAAGGGCATTATTAAATTTTAGAAAACCTCAATCATTGGGCCTTTGGATAACAGAATAAATTATTTTTCTCAGCAGTACATGGCATTCATACAAAAACTGCCCTTGGATTACAGCATAAAAACCTCATCATCAAATGCAGAGAAGCAGAAATATAAAGCACTTCCCATTCAGATCATTATAAAAAAAACTTACATTCACTGAAGGGAACTGAAAAGACTGAGTAAAAATTTCACTAATCCAGAAGAATAAATGTATCAAAGAACAAATCAAAGAAATAACAATTCCTGTAAGTTCATAAAAACAATGAGACACCATAGCAACATTTATGCAGTGAAAGCAGTCCTTGGGAGAAAATTCATATATCCAAACTGTTACATCAATCAAATACAGAAATAACAGATCAATGAAAAGCTACTTAAAATAGCTAACATTTTTAGCCAAGTTACAAGATATAAAATAAACCCACAGAAATAACTGACATTTCTATATATTACCAAAAAATTCCAACAACAAAAGACAGAAGGAGAAATTCTATTGAAAGTAACTGTGAGGGGCGGGCAGGTGGCTCAGCGAGTAAGAGCACCGGCTCCAGTGTTGGGACGACCTGGAGATCGAATCTCGGGCTCAGACACTCAGCACCACACCCAGAAATAACTGGCCGTGTAACCTTGAGCAAGTTACTTAACCCTGATTGCTTAATTAAAAAAAAAAAAAGAAAGTAACTGTGGACAACAGGAAATACCTGGGAGTCAATCTTCCAA